>NC_084519.1:14089114-14331614 GCF_024500385.1 Phyllopteryx taeniolatus
TCATTTGCAAAACAAAAAAATGAAAATGACTTTGGGGAAGATTTTATCCTAATTTTTTTCTTCAATTATTGAAAATGTATCTATTTTGAATCCCAAAACATTTCAGAAAATAACATTTTTTGGGCTTTGAAAACAATACCAATAAAATAAGAAATGTTTTGATAAAAAGAAAAATCTTAAATTTGGAGTCATTTTATCCCACAAGATGTTTTTTGTTTTTGTTTTTAAAGAAAAATACATCCAAATGTATAATTCTTTTTCAGAAAAAAAACCCAAATGTATTTCTGAAATGTTTGGGATAAAAGAAAACCCCCAAATTTTGAGTCTTTTCAGAAAATTGTATTTTTTGCCAAAGCTTTATCAACTCCCAATCCCGCATCGGTATCGTTCACACAGAAAACCGAGCAGCAAACACTTTGATGGGCAGCGTGAAAAGGGCTTTTTTGTGTGTGTGTGTGTGTGCTAGCCGGGCTACCAGCCAATCAGGTTGGCCTTGGCCTTCTCTGTCAGCTTGCGTACTCGTCCTTTGGAGGAGGTTCCGAAGGTGATGGAGGAGTCCTCAAAGAGCAGCTGCCTCTGCTCCTCCTCAGAGTCGTCCTCCACGTACCAGGCTGAGCGTCGCCCCTGGTTACGGGTGCGCATGGAGCCCCCCGCCCCGTTCTCGCCCTCCTCCTCGTCCTCCTCCTCCTCCTGGTGGTCCGCCGGCCCATCCTTCCGAGCGCCTCCTTGCGTCCGTGGCGTGGACGTGACATCGTCGTGCGCTCGCCGGCTGCTCCTCCTCAGCGGCGAAGGTTCGGGGGTCTCCAAGGAAGTAGGAGGAGGAGGAGGGGGAGGCGGTGTTACCTCCTCAGTTCTGAGGGACCGCGGCCGGCCCCTCTTCCTCGGCGTGCCAGAGTCCGACGTCACCGCCGCGCCGCCCTCGTCGCCTGTGGATTGGTCGAGCTCTTCGTCAAGGGCGGGGCTAGCGAGATCCGCTTTGCTCTTCCTGCCGCGTTTCTTGCCCGGGGGGCGACCGCGCCTCCTGGACGGGCTGGCCGGAGTCGCGGGGTCCGGCGGAGGGCTCGCCGGCAGGTCCGCTCGGGATTTACGGCCCCGCCTTCCCGCTCCGGCGGTCACGTGACTGCCGTGGCCGTTCAGGTGGGCTGTGCTCTGGGAAGGGGGACTTTCAGGAGACCCTGGGAGGGGATGTGACACGCAGAAAGTGTGTTTAAGACAATCACACACTCAAATACACATGATCGTCATCCAATGAAAAGCAACTACAGTTGTAACTTGACTGAAGAGTTTAATTTGCTCCATAGTGGCCATAAAGAAAAACAAATGTTGCTTTTCATTGGTAAAAGATGATCCACACACGGACATACCCGATCTTCGTCTCACAGGCGTCCTCGGTTTCCGCCGAGTGCTTCCCGCCACCCCACCTTCCACGGCCGGAGTGGGCGTCGTCCTCTCGGCTACTGCGGGTGGTGTGGAGGCGGAGACAAAGTTGTGAGTTCTCAGCGAGCGCGTCGACTCTATGTGAGAGAAAAAGTCACAGATAGATATACAATCAAGACATGGTCAAACATGTACATATCATTTTAAAACGTTTTTTTTTTTCTTCAAAAACACATTTTCAGAATAGGATTTCTACAAATGTCATGTTTATATTTGTTTATTAATACAACATTTATTTTCATATTTGGAATTATTTGATTTATTTTTGGGTGTTGGAAATAGTTTACACTCTTTTGGGGGAACAAAAAGATTGTTTTTTTTTTAACATTTGTCTGATTTTTTCTTTCTGAAACTTTAATTTTTTCTGCCTTTCTTATATTTACAGAACAAATCTAATTAAAAACTTAGAGAATAGTTGGGGAAAAAAAGACCAAAAAAAAAGTCAAAAATATTTTTGGACGGGAAAAAAATTGGAAATTTTGTCAGTTTTAAAAATGTATACAGTGGACCACTGCATACGTGTGGTTCAGTAACCGCGGATTCATCTATTTTTGATTTTTTTCCCCCCCAATGCGGTGTTCACAATCTGGCCAATCTTTTTTTAATCTATTTTTTATTATAAAGAAAATTCTGATGTTCCAAACAAAAAGAAAAAAAGGCGAGCTTACCTGTAATGTTAGCATTGTGCGCTGACGCCGACGAGGGCGGCGAGAGCGCAAAGTGTCTTGCGGCGCTGCGTGTGCGTCCCGCTGCCGGCGTGTCTGTCTTCCCGTTGAGCACCGGAGGCGTGTGCTTCGGGGGAAGGTTCTGCCTCAGGGAGGGGGGCCGCGAGGGAGGCGGCGACGGCTCCCGCCTGCTCGTCACACGAGACGAGACGCGCCTTTTCCTCTCTGGGCTACGAACAGATGGCCGGTCACGTGACTGTCGTTTAAATTAGAGGACAACCGTGCGTTGGAGTTGTACCTGGACGCCGGACTGCTGGGGGGAGACTCGCTGCGCCGTCGCCTCTTGACGTGCCGCGTGGGTCGCTGGTCCGGGGTGGCGTGTCGGGCCTGGCGCTCGGCGGTCCGTCGGGTCAGCTTGTCCGTCAGGCCGTGGATGGCCTGGTAGTCGGCCAGGATGGAGCTCATGTGCTCCTCGAAGAGCGCAGACAGCCTCAGGCTCATGCTGTAGATCTGAAGAAACAAACACACACACACACACACATAAGCTACAGTGGAACCTCAGTTACTGAACGGCCCCGGTTCACAAACATTTCGGTGTACGAACACATTTTAAGAAACCTTGTTTCGCTTAATGTACTGTTTTCAGTTTACAAACAGTTTTGTAGTCGACGTGCAAGGCTCAATTCTGCTTTTCTTCTGCCGCGTAACATCACTGGCTCAGCGGACATCAAGCTCAGCACGTCAAGCACTAAATGTATCTTTGTTTTTTGGCCGTGGTATACCTTCAAAAACTGCCAGCGACAATGTAATCAGGAATCTTAATCATATATATTAATGTTGAAAAAAAAGCTTTGTTCCCCATTATTCAGGGAGGCTAGGGACCGCGTTTATACTGTAGTGGCTAAGATACGAGTGCCTTGACTTACGAGTTTTTGTGATTTGAGCCCTGACTTGGCCGAATTTTTGTCTTGCGATATGAGCACAAATTTGAGCCCCACAGAAGAACAACAAGGAAGGACAATACATTCGATGCACATTTTCCATGTTTGATTGTCATGTGGAGAGCAAATGTTAACGCATAACAATTCTGTTGAGTGCAAATTTTCTTGTGGTTAAAACACATGCGTGCAGGTGTACTTCTCTCACCCTGGACTTCTTACTGGGCGTGTATGCTTTGGAGTTGCTGAAGATGAGGCGCCCGTCCTTGCAGAGCTGGATGGGCGTCTGGTACTTGCCTGCAGTCAGCGTGTTGAGGACCGTGCCAAAGTCCATTGGTGAGTCTACGATCTGGAGGTAATCCTGGCACAGGAACAGCAGGACAAGTGGGTTAATGACTAATGAATGACCATATACACACACACTAACACCACAAAATAGACATTTGATACACTTATCTATGATCAATCCCTGATCTATCCATCATTGATAGACAAACGAGACATTTTTTGTTCTTACCATGTCACCACTGTATTGTTATCCTTATACATCAAAAATCTAAATATCATATTTTGATTTGCACATGCCAGCCCACATATATTATATATATATATATATATATATATATACACACACACACACACACACACACACATACACACACCCACACGTATATCTCAAGGTATTTGTAGTATCCATCCATGTTGTGCCTACCGGGTACTCCTGCAGGTCCACGGGTTCTCTGAAGGGTTCAGAGTCCTCGCACTGAAAGATGAGGTCCAGCAGCTCCTTGCAGCGTCCTCGCCACGCTTGAGGGTCGTACGAGGGCGGCCGTGTGCGAAGACGCCGCCTCGTCGGACGCCGCTCCTGCGCGCGAGATCATCATCACAAAGAATAAGAAACCAGGTCACTCGGACACGATGTAGCGCAGTGGATCGAACTTTTTAAATCAAGTACCACCTCAGAAAAATACGTAGCGCCCCAACTACCACCGGCATGACACAGTAGTACAGTAGTTAACTCCTTGAAATCGGTTGATAAGATTTGTATTTTATTTTTTAGGCAACATGGTGGACGAATGGCTACCACATCTGCCTCACAGTTCTGAGGACCCGGGTTGAAATCCGGCCTCGCCTGCGTGGAGTTTGCATGTTCTCGCCGTGCCTGCGTGGGTTTTCTCCGGGTACTCCGGTTTCCTCCCACATCGCAAAACCATGCGTGGTAGGTTCATTGAAAACTAAATTGTCCATTGGTGTGAATGTGAGTGCGAATTGTTGTTTGTCTATATGTGCCCTGCGATTGGCTGGCAACCAGTTCAGGGTGTTCTCGCCCAGAGTCAGCTTAGATAGGCTCCCGCATGCCCGCGACCCTAGTGACAATAATCGGCGTGGAAAATGGATGGACGGATTTATTTTGTAGTCAATGCAGTGATTATTTCACATAGCTACCACTACACTTTAAGAAGGACCGATGTAGATAGAAGGAGAGGAGACCTTGTGGTTTTGCATGGAGGTGCCTGGCGTACTCGTGTCCTCATCATCATCCTCCTCATCCTACATGGAGAACAAACACATTCATCTACTTATACTAAATTTGTATTTATTCTGTGCTTTGAGGTTCACACCTCATCTTCAGAGTCAGAGAAGGTGGCCTTCTTCAGGGTTTTGTAGAGTGGCATTAGGTCTGTCACACTTTGGTCCCTGAGAAAGGAAAAAAGTGTGGAAACCTGCATTGGTGGCTTTATTTTTAGAGCGAAACCATCAAAAATCACAGTTTTTAAACATTTAATATTTACTACAGCGCAGTGATAAAATGGCAATGAATAAGTCATTTCCTTAGTGACTGTCTGATTTCCTCTTCTGAGTTTTGTGACTGACAGATTGAGTTTTGTCATTTTATGTGCAAGATATAACTTATTTAATGGTACTTTTAATTGGCTGCAGCAAAATAAAGAGAATACTATTCATCATTTGCTTGAAGGGTTGTGACAGAAGTTTGTTGGACACCCTACTCACTTAATGAACTGCAGCATGAGGTCGGAGACAAACTTGGCAGTGGTGACGATGAAGGAGCCCGGCTCGTTAAACGTTTGAGCGTTGTGCTCCACGTAACGAACTTCCCACATCAGAGAGGACAGTCGTCTAAAATGAGCCAACGGACAAAGGCACATTAATCCAGTTATAAATGCTATCACACACGCGCTCACATTCAGATACCTGTAAAAGCGTTTGACCAGCCTTTGGCGTATGGTGCTGAGGTCCGTGATGTAAGCCACCACCGTGCAGTAGGTGGGGTACGCTTGAAGGTCCACTGGGAAAGCAAACGGTGCCGCGATGTCTGAAAATAAACAAAAGTTTGTGTTCAACTACACACTACATTGATAAGTCTTGTGCCTGAGACAATTTGAGACAGTTGAAAAAAAATATATGGATATAGGCATCAAATTGGAATTGGGCAGTTACACCTACAGTGTAAATCCAGCCTATATGAGAGGATAGGAGAGAGAAGGATTTCGAGAGCCGGCCTTTGTAAGGCAGTTACACCGAAAAGTCATGAGAGGGAGCAATTGCAGCAGTTTTCAGGGAAATGAAAGGCTCAACAATAGAAACGGTGTAATGTGACATTACACTGTTTCCCGTTATAACGTAGTTCATGGTTCGCCATGCCACCTATATTGCAGTATTTTAAAGTGATAGTTTTTATGGGTTTTTACAGTATACAGGCAAGTTCGCATTTTACAGTTGTGCGGCTTCAGTGTAGTAAATGGTAAATGGACTGCACTTATATAGCGCTTTATCTACAGCCTCACATTCACCCACTCACACACACATTCATACGCCAGGAAAGGCGCTGCCAGGCCCACTGGGAGCAAATTAGCGTCTTGCCCAAGGACACTTCGACATGCGGACAGTCGTAGGCGAGATTCGAACCAGTTACCCTTCGGTCACTGGACGACTTGCTCGACCTACTGACCCACAGCCGCCCTTTAGTACAATGTTGTGCCGCAACATGCCATTAGCCCGCCTGCCGTCCATGGCATTTTTTCGTATGTTGACATTAAGCTAGCAGATTTTCAATTTTTGGTGTTCAAATATCCAATGTTTAAATCTTTTTAGTTTAATGTCAGTTTTATAGTAAACTTCAACCAGAGGTGAATAATAAACAGCTTGATGATTACATACTTTGCCTCTTATTTGGAGTACTGTGTGAGCAAGAATCTTCTTTTTGTTTCTCAAAGTGATGTTAAACGATATTCTCTGATTTCTTGACAGAGGGAGAACAGGTGCTCAGGAATACTTTACAATTTAAACTTATTAAAACACACTTTTTAAAGCGTATGGGAGTGGTAAAACAGTTTGAAAACGTTTTTTGTATGGTCTCTATACAGCAGATTTTCACCTATTACAAACCTGGAACATATCCCTGTGATAAACAGGGGATCACTGTAAATCACACAAAGATGAAGCAACAATGGGGCCATTCTATCATGCCGATGACCTCAACATTTTGACTCATGTTACAAGAAGCAGCTTTGTTTAGCATGACGAAACTGGAATGAGGCAAGGCGGGACAGGAACCATGATGACGATGATGTCCTACCCAGGGTGCAGAGCTGGTCAATGGCTTTGATGATGCGCTCGCACTCGTCGGCACGCGTGCGGCATCCCCATTCGCCATCCAGCGGCACGTACAGGAGTTCGCGGTGCTCCTCCTCCGTGAGCGGGACACTTGTGCCCAACTCGTCAGGGAAAGAAGCTGAGGAAGAAAAGACGCACGCTGGAAAAGTGGGACTTACGAGACGTTTGTTGTGTGTTTCAAAGACTCACCCTCATCAGGAATGAGCTCCATATCCCATGGACTCATCTTCTCGGTGTCGCCGTTATCCCAGCTGGAACCAGAGAAAAAGTTTTAGCGACAGGATTTTCCTTCTAACATTCAAAATGCTAGTTTTAAAATGTATTTTTTTCGGATGTATCTCATTCAATGTGCCGTTTCACATCATGTATATCCTTTTTCAGATGGACAACAATAGCTTTTGTTAATGTGGTCAATGTACAAGTTATACAAATATATATACATTATTATACAAATTATAACTATGCCAAATTTAACGATTTACAAAAAAATAAAGCACATTTTGTGTCCGTAGCATTTTTTAGACCTTTGAACGGCAAGGATTAACTGCATATTTTAAGGATAATATAGGCAAGTCAGTATTTAAATATTGCAATCGCATTCTTACATTATCAATGTATTATAAATCATTGAATTAAGTTAAGTATGTAACCGCTGCCAACCACTTGGTGAAAAACTAGGTATTAAAATAGTAAAAATGGGTCCTGACCCACCAGTTGACAATCACTGCACTAGACCACCAAGCTGCATAAACATTCTCTCCAACATCATACACAACAGGACTAAAATGTTTGTGCGATGTTACCAGACGTTGTAGCATAGAAACAAGCTGTCGGGGTACTGCGGCTGGTACGGCTCGTGACTCTCGATGGTGCCGAACCACCATGCATCGTCGATCACCGAGCGAAACCTGTCGCCTGCACACAGGAGATCACGCATGAATGTGTATCCGCTTTACGATAACAAACCTGCACGTTGATACCCTACCTATAGTCCACTGCCGCTTCCTTGCGTTGTCAAACTGCTGCCGCAGCACCAGGAAGTCAATGACATCTGGCATGTCGTGGTACCTGTGACACACAAGTATCAGGGTCGCCTTTAAATTAAAAAAAAATCCGTAGATCCATCCTTTTTTTTATACCGCTTATCTTCAATGGGTCGTGGTGGGTGACCGGGACTATCCCAGCTGACTTTGGGTGAGAGGCAGGGTATACCCTGGACTGGTTGCCAGCCAACCACGGAGCACATATAGACAAACAACCATTCACACTCACATTTACACCTATGGACAATTTAGAGTCTTCAATGACCCTAACATGCATGTTTTTGGAACGTGGGAGGGAGCCAGAGAACTTGCAGAAAACCACGCAAGCACGGGGAGAACATGCAAACCACACACAAGATTCAAAAACCCACAACTGCAGAACTGTGAAGCATTTGTGCTAACCAGTCGTTCACCGTGCCAATTTTAAATACATAAATAAATACAAATAATTAGGAGGGTGGCTTGGGATCTTTACTTCATGGAGAAGGATCCTCCAGTCAGTTTGCCGGTGTCCGGGTCCAGGAAGGCCAGTTTGAGGCAGCATAACGTGGGCAAGCCCACTTCGTATTTTATCCCCACAATCTTCATCAGTTCCTGCTCCTGACACGCACAAACACAAAAAACACACATAACACACACACATTATTTTAATGATCTGATGAGTAAAACCGGGATGATTAAAAAGTCCATCCACCCATTTTCTGAGCCGCTTATCCTCACAAGGGTCACGGGAGTGCTGGAGCCTATCCCAGCCATCATCGGGCAGGAGGCGGGGTAAACCCTGAACTGGTGGCCAGCCAATTGCATTTAATTGATTAAAAAGTAACTATTTTAAAATTCCCAGGAAATAAAATGTAGAAATGCACAATTAAATTAACTGTAAAATACAATATGCCCTGTATATTGATTTGATTGCATATTTAATCACTATAATTTAAAAGATTAATTTAAACTAACTTGAACTATAGCAGGAAAAATAGCAAACGTTACCTGTCCCTGCCTCCTAAAATTACTTTAAATGATATTCAAATCCTTTAGAAATGTTATATTTTTTACATATTTGTGTTACTCCTTATCGTATTACAATTTGAATTGATTTTTTTTGTGTCCCTAAGTTTACGCTCAGTCCTGTTATCCCCATTATCATTATCCCCAACCCCGGCATGGTCCACAGAAAGTTGAATCATTCAGATCCGCTTTAGGCTATGGAAAGGCTAAAAGCATCCGAGTGAGATATAATTTCTAGAATCCCAATAAACTGCATGTTTTAGTTGGTGGTGTTAAAATATTTTGCTTGTTTTGTAATTGACTACCTCTCACATGTAGCACACACAGCAGTACAAACTCACTACTGACGATATGAATACATCATGGACCCAAGTTGTTAGGAGTGAACATTGCAGCAGCCACAAACATTTATTGCCTCTCTTTTACAAAGGTCAGGAAAATTATTTTATTATTTTTTCTGAGACAACTGTTTCAAAGTAATAGAATTCTCTTACCCGCAGCTCCATCTTGTGCCAGGGTTGCTTCTTAGGATTGATGCTGTAAATCTTCTTTTGTTTTGCCATCTCCACATATGCTTCGTGGCCCTGACGGAAGTAGTACAACTGCACGCACACAGCATTACACGAGATGTCAAAACAAGCCGTTTTATTATCTTGAAACAATGCCCCCGTTTTTTTGCCATAAGGAGAAAATACATTTTTCATGTAGCTCCAGAGTACAGAAAGGTTTACATTTGTACGAAATACAAATGTATTCCTCCTCTCCCCATCACTATTACATGCCCAGTACCCTATTCAGTTCCTTTATTTAACATCCCATAGTGACTACTTGAGGAAACGCTAATGGGCTCAACGCTAATATTAGCAGCTGTGCAAACTAGCTAAATATAGAGTTCAGTGAGAAACATCCAATGCACCTGCAACTGAAGAATTAAAGGCCTCACGCCCAAAAAACGCCATTACAAGAAAAACAAATGATTACTTATATAAGCATTTGTACAAATAAAGGTATGGTACTCTCTGTGGTTGAGTAAATAAACACCCAGTATGTGAGGAAGTATGGGTGTGTGCGGCTGTTCTAGTTATGCTAACCGAGTCAAAGCTTAAAACTGCCTTGTGACAAACACCCAAAACATAGTTGAACAAATAAAAAAACTCTCCACAAAAACTTCCCGCTTTCTTCCGTTGACAAAAATCAAATATTACTTGTTAAATTGTATTTGAGAAAAGAAGAAACTGGTAGGCAATATTTTTTTCTTCTGCTGTAGAAAGAAATTAACAACTTTGTTCAAAAAGACAGCGTATATAAGTTTCTTACTATGAATTTTTATTCTATTTATTTATTGTTGTTTTTATTTTTTCAAACAATATGCCGTGTGTTGCTGTAACAGCAGAATCTTATCTTAATGTACCTCGTCTCCCATCTGTGGAATATAAGGACACCTCCTGGGAAGCAGGTCTGTGATCCAGGAAGAGGGAAGCCACTCCTCCAAAGTTAGCCCTTGGTCCTGCAACTCTGCTCTCTGTCAGATAACACATGATTTTCTAACAAATCAGACTTCTTTATTTTATTTTTTTGGAAGATGACAAACCTTCCTCTTCTCCTTTGGCTTCTTCTTCTTTGGTAGCGTGCAGTCCTTGTCGGCTTTGTCCTTCTTGCGTTCTTTCTTGGGATCTCGCTTCTTGTCGCCATCTTCTTCCGAGCTGCTGCTCTTCTTCTTCACCTTCACGCTTTTCTTGGGCGGCTCCAGGTTGATGCCTGCGTCGGCCGTCCAGTCTGAGTAATCGCTTGAGTAGTCACTGTGCGGACAAGACGACAATGTCAAGATGGAGTTTGTGTCCTCATTTACATACATTACAGTGGCTATGGACAGTCACGGTGACAAATGTGCGCTGACCTTGAACTGGGGCTGATCATTAGCATTACTCATCGTTAGTTACACTCTTACCAAAAGACCAGTGAAGCAATTACGTTTTTCGGCTCATTTTATCATGTACAATTTACAAATGTTAAGTTGTTAAGGATTGTGCTTTTTGTTTTGACAAACGTGAATATTTTCCAAGAGAAAGCACAGTTTTGTTTTGTTTTCTGTAAAAAAATAAAAAAAATAATTTAATATATTATTATTATTTCTATGGAAGTTGATGCAAGTGAATGCTTTGGTATCAGGAGAAATATAGAGAATCCATGTAGGGGAGGGACCAAATTATAAAGTCATTGTCATTTGCTTTCTCTATCAGCAAAGGGGTTAAAAAAAAAAAAAATCTGATTTCATCTGATGGCCATAACGCCCAGCCAAACCTTGAACTGCTGTGATCATCAGGCCATGGCTCTTTTTGCTCCTCATCCTTCTCCTCTTCTGACGAGTGTCCGTTGATCTGCCGCACCTCCGTCTCGCCCTGATAACACACAAATTTGATACCTTTAGTTGAATAAAAAAAAATGGTAGACAGTTGAAACAACTTAGATGCGCACTCTTTTTTTCTTCTTAAAGCATAGCCAAAGTGTCAGATCGGGACTCGGCAAATACTCAAACTCAAGCGCCTCTATTTAAGGAAATCTTCAATAGAGCCCAAACATGCATATGTTTGGTATGTTCTACCTCCGAAATGCTGTCATCATCGTCAGCTGCCTCGGCGCTCTGCCGGCTCGTCTCCTCCACAGCTGCTCGGGTCTGGTAACCGTGGTTACCCTGACTCCGCCTCCCCTCATCAGCCACGCTCTCCGAAGTTGGATGAACCTGTGAGCCAGGAATTAGTAAAGACCGAAGCCATCGGGACTGAGTCCATTAAACAACCATTAGCGGGACAATAATCAGGTCAGGAAAAATGAGGCAAGGTAGACCTTGACCAAGGTGAGTTTGTCGCATCTTATTATCTCCACCAAGGAGATTTTTTTGTTATATTGGATGCAGACATGTTCCTCCATTTTTTAAAACCATTACAGACCAGGTGTTGCTTTTGAAAAGTCCACAGCAAGAGGGAAGCCATTTTGAGAGGAATTGTTGAAACAAAAAGGGAGGGCCGCTTGAAGGATATGTGCGTGGGGCTGGGGGGATTGGTTAAAGATAAAGAGCCCACTACATTTTGGTGTGGATATGAATCAAACATAAAATACATACTTATTAACATTTTCTTTCAGAGCTCAGTGAATAATGCAGTAATTATCAATATTAGCCCTTTCATATACATCTTCATTAGCCATGCCAATAGATGTTCAATACAGTATATACTCAATAGCACAACAGGAATGAAGAAAACATTGCCATTTACAAACATGAACAACTCTTTTTTTAATATACCCTATTTCGGGGTTTATTTACTCAACTGCTCTGTTCAGAATAATATTAACAAAATATATAATACATATTTGTATAATTTTGTTTTCACCAGTGAGTAAATATGAAGGTGTACAATTTTGTACCTTTGGCGGAGGTCTGTGCTCTACACAGTGCCATTTATACCGTTTGTCTATAAAAGTGAAAGTACAAGAAGGTTTGTATGCTAATGTGTTAAAAGTCTTACTCTGCTCTCCTTGGGCAGGGAGTGGATGGTGCGTCTCCGGCGTTCTGACTGGTAAATGTTGATCTCCTCCTCCCCTTTAGCCTCTCGCCAGTTCACCTGTTTCCTTCACGATCAACACAGACACACACACACACACACACACAGTCAGCACACAAAGAATCCACAGTAACAAAAAAGTGTACAGTGATTCCCGCTATAATGTGGTTCATTCTTCCTGCCCCCACTAAAGCGCTGATTTTTAAGATACCATATTTCATGTGTTTTTATAGTATACAAGGAAAGTCCGAATTTCATCATCTTCAATGTAGTACCACGCTATGCCAAAGACTTCAACTGGGAGTTACAAAGCAGGTTTTGCCTCTTATTTGGAGAACTGTGAGCGAGAGGGTCTTCTTTTCATTTCCTCAAAGTGATTTTGTACAATAGTCGCCCATTGTTTTGCAAACGTGAGTACGGGATACTTTAGAAAGTTCCTTTTAATACCTTTACGTGTGTTTTAATAAGTTCAAAAGTGTTTAAAGGGTGTGGGAAGGGTAAAACTATCTTTAAAAAAAAAGACGTGTCCCGATCCAATATTGATATAACTGAAGTGAACTTGAATTGCTATTTTGCACTTTAAAAGTATAATTTGCCTGTATTGGACTTATTGTGTGTTGCGTTGTTGTTGTGCCTTACCTGACTGAGGCGTCCTCCAGCTCAGGCACCAGCACCCGGCGGCTCCATGCTACCAGGTCTCCCTCAGTGGCCATCTGGCTGCGCGGAGCGTTGCTGTGCATCTGCCGCACGCCCTCGATCTGCCCGCTGCGACGGAGGCCCACATTAGGTGGTGAGGGCACCTCTGACGGAGAACCCACAGACGCTGAAGGATAAAATGGCAAGAGAACCAGTAGCTTACATTTGTGATGACATAGGTAATGCATGGTATGGCCCTTATATGTGATTCTACAACATTTTTACTATGTTTTGAAGGACATGCGTCATTGCCATGCCGTCATTTGCAGTGTGCCACCAACCGGGCCAACGCGGCAAATGAATGCTGCTTATTTCCATGAAAAAGTGAATAATGTAGCTAATTTACTAAGCCTCAGATATAATTCACAAAGAATAAATACCTCTACCGACTCGGGAGCTCGCAGTAACAGCAGCAGCAGGTGTCTCGTTGGAGCCCAGCCTCTGGTCCTGCTCCTGCTGTAATCTCTGGATCATAGTGTCCAGAGGACTGGGGCCGTCCACCGCCTGCTCGCTGACCACTTGGTTCAAGCCTGGTAAACAGACCCAAAAAAATAAATACGTGTGAATGAATACACGGGCTAACTACGGCGTCTGTTACAGTAGCCCTTCACCTTTTTAATTATCTCTTCATTATGAGCAGTCAGTAAGTAGCATTAAGTGGCTTGTTAATTAACAAAGTGTAGTTGTTCCCCTAAAGGAATCTCGTTAAGTACATTAAAAGTCAAATAACGTTCTTGTGTTGGCAGATGATAACAATGATATCTTTCAGTCTAACTGGAAACGTCTTGTTTGTAGACAACCACGACAATACTACCGGACAACCTCTGAATATTTTACATTATCAAGAGTGCAGTATTATTTGTTCCATGAATTTAGAATTTGGGGGGGGTAATTAATGATTTATTTATGTAAGTTTATATTTATGAAAACATTCTATATATCATGAATGAATTTATTTAATGAAAATATTTTATGTTGCACGCAAAGACCTGCAAAAAGCATTTTTAAAGTAATTCTGTTACCAATTAACTGATCAAATAAAAATGTTAAACAGTTTGTTTTTCTAATATTTTGCATGTAAAATCATTTATTTTGATGAAAAATATGTTTCTCCTTTTTAATATTTATAATTGAATTATAATTATTCACGCAATTATTTCATACAATAAAAATATATTTTAGCATTTTATTATTTTTACAATAAATCAATTGTTGAATGAAATATTTAATGAGATAAGAACCAAATAGCTAAATTAATGCAATAAATATTACAGGACTCTGGAAATAAATGATCTTAACGTAAATGGTCTGTGGGCCAGATTAAAGAACAAAATCCAACAAAACAAAAGGAGGGTTGACGGCATCACACTCGTACCTGAGGAGGTTACGCCCATTTGTGGGATGAGCTGCTCGTCCCGGCAGCCCTCCCGGCCGGGCACCAGCCGTTGGTATCGGGGTGGATGGGGGTTGCCGTCCACGTCCACCAGGAAGGGAGGAGGCATGAGGTGAGGCGCCTGCTGGGTCTGCTCGTCCAGCACGTAGTTGTTGGCATCTCGGATCAGCGGCCGATAGTCGGTGTGGAAGAACATTTGGTCGGCGATCTTGAATACAGCAGAATAGTTTCAATAAATCCGATGACGTCATTACACATGTGCATGTCCGCGCGTGTGACCTCACCTTGTCGTACTTGCTGCTGGATCCGAAGCCGAAGATGAGCAGGTGACCGTGGGAGTCGGTGGCGGCAAAGTGTTGACCGTCTGGGCTACACTTGCAGTCAAACAACGCCCCATGCCCCTGACCCTCGATCTGGGGAAATGCAGACACCTGTCAGTTTATTAGGTACAACTCAATGACCTAAGAGTGTGTCATAAACGGTGTTGTGACTTTCAGCTTCACTTGCATGGTTTGGCATGGAGAGACCAGACTTAGGTCTTCAAAATAAGAGGCGTTGTTCGGCCAAATTTTTTTTGCTTTGACTTGCAGGCAAATTTGACATATGAGCACTGTATGGTGGCTGCGAACGCAACTCAACTCACTTCTCAACAATCTGTAGATTGGCAGATTGTCAACAATTCTTCCCAAGAGGCTTCAGGCCTCACTTAGTTGAAGTTTACTGTCAAATTAAATATGAAAAGAGAATTACACCTTGCGTATTTAAAACAACCAAATAGCTTAGCCTTAGAAGTCAGTTTAGCTTAATACTAACAGATAATTCAAAACACGATTTCTCTATTATGCTGCCCCCAGGTGGCCAAGGCGCACACACACCAGAAGGAGCAGCACAATCCCCATTGAATTGAAGGAAAAATGTGACAAAAACTGTTTAATTCTTTATATTCTATTTCATTGTCATTTTCTATGTTTTAATAAAGTAAAATATGCTATTTTTTCCTATTAAAAACAATACAAAACATTTTTTGGGAGGGCGCAGGAATTGATTTTTGGTAATTTCATTCATTTCAATGGGGAAAGATGACATAAAATAGGAGTGTTTTAAATTCCAAGGATTTGAGTTACAAATTAAACTCATATCTACTGTATATCTTAAATTGGTTTACTTTTACTTTAGTAGATTTTAAGACACAATATTTTACTACTCTTACTATCAATTTTGAAATAAATTTTAACTAGCAGCTGGAGCGACGCTTTGTTAGGAGCCAGTGTGCATTCTGTTGCTAAGTGTATTCATTTATTCATGCATTCCAGACGCCGAAATTGAAGTAAAACATCTGCCTCACGTGTGCGTAGGACGAAGAAGAGGAAGAAATGCAGATCTTTTTTTTTTGTCAGTGCCAGCTCACCATGTTGAAGTAGGAGCGGATCTTGAGGCCTCTGGCCAGGTCCCACACGATACAATTGCCGTCATGCCCCGCCGAGAAGAGGATGCGGGGGTCGAAGGGGTGGGGCTCCAGGACGAACACCTCGTCCTCATGACCCTGTCCAGATGAAACGTCCAGAATGAGTTTAGACATTGCTACGTCGCGCTGTGTCCTTGAAGGCGTCGTCGCACTGGAACATTTTTAGCAGTGTCGGTTACAATTTGAAAGCACCTTCTGTAAATGTACTGGGTCGACGATGCACTGTTGTTAATTAGTTAATTCAGCCCTCCCAGACAGTTTTACTGAGCAACATGAAATGTGATATGCATGTCTATCATGAGATCATGAGTAGGCCCACACAAAAAAAAGTCTCAAAAGGGCATTCCGGAAAGACACAGGAATTCTGACAATTTGGTTTGAAGCCACACTTTGAGGCTCAATACTCATCAGTCCTACAAAATCTGAAATGTTTTACCAATTGAGCCCCTGAAACCAGTTTAACTTGGCAACATGGAATTTGGTATGCATGTTTATGATGAGTAGACCCACATCAAGGTCTCAAGAAGACACCCCCATAAAGAGACAGAAAGTTTGCCATTTTGCTTTGAAGCAGCCATTTTAGGAACAATTTGGCCATTTCTAGGGTTGCTTCAAAAATGAATTCCTCCTTGAGATTTTGTCCGATTGCTACCAAATTTGAAGCTTGTATGTTAAACAGATGGGTGAGACTAATTTGCCGAAATTTTAAGTTTGGGTCATTTTGTGTGGGCAAAGCAAGGCTACGAAATTTGTTGACTCGCCATAAAACAAAATCCTAGTAAGCGGAGTTTGAAAATCCAACCCCCGAAGTGAGTTTAACGGATCAACATGAAATTTGGTAGGCACGTCTATCACGAGTAGAAAAAGGTTTCAAGAACCCATGCCTGAAAAGAAACAGGAGTTGTGCCATTATGGTTTGAAGAGTCATACGTACCATCAGGACATGAACCAGGTTCCCGCTGATGGAGTTCCACACCTTCAGTGTCAGGTTGTTGGCTGCGGTGATCACCATGCTGTCGTGGCGGTCCCACGCCACCATGGTGACCTTCAGCTTGGTCACCTTGTCTTCCAGCGCTGGGGGGTTGTACTTTCTGAGAAGCCCCATATTGTTATTTTACAAACAATACATGCAATGCAATCAATTTATGTTAGTCTACGTATATAATTTAGAATTAAGGGCAGTTCGAATAAACGGGGGTTCACAGTACACTACACATACCCTGGTAATTTGGTCTGCATATCCAGTAGAATGCTCCTCCAGCCTTGAGGGTGCAGCTGCCAGATGCGCGCTGTGCCGTCCCTGCTGCCGCTCACAAACCTTAAAAAACACACACACATTCATGCAGTAGCTAAAGTAACACAAAAACTCTTAAGTAAACAACACCTCACATCCAACAACTAATGTGTATCCAGTTCATGTATAAGCCAATGAGTGAAGGAGGCATTCCTGCTGACAAGTCAGTTAGTTACCCACAGCTTCCATAACAACAAACTGCAGTATATGTGCTACAAAAAAACAAACAAAAAAATAACAATAACTCACTTGCCACACAAGCAGACACACAAACTTACCGATCACTGCAGTGTGAGAACTGGATGCTGTCAACTTTGTCCTGGTTGACAAAAAATATGGAACCAGTCTGAGTAAGACAGCTTTCCAAATTATGCTATTTCCCTACAAAGTGGCATCTGCAATAATAGACACTGCACCCCAATTCTGTACTACTTAAACACATAATGACCACAACTCAAATATAAAGTAGTCCTCCCTTTTTTTCTACATAACGTTATTTCACTGTGCCTTACAATTATTTATTGGGTACATCTTTTAGTTATATTTAATATCGTTTTTTTTATTTGTTTCTATTCCCCATTTTTGATGGGAAAACTTGGAGTTGGACCCCAATTCTGTTGTACTGTATTTGTAGCATACAATGACAACAAAGGCTTTCTATTCTATTCTATTCTATTCTATCCTTATTTTTATTTTTAAGATGCGTGATAGGTTTACTCGTATGCCTCCCACTTATAAACACTTCACTCCTAACAGATGCCTGACACAATCGGCTATAGGAACTAAAATGAGTCTAAATGTCCACTGGTTTTACTGACTGTATGGGACTCCAGTTCTGAGATCTTCTCTGGTTGTCCTGAGCCAAAGTAGTACACCCTGATGATGTGATCCGTGCTTCCTGTCGCCAGGAACATCCCACCTGTATGAAAAAAAATATTCTTCTATTCAATTTGGTATTTTAAAGTCATCTCATGGTGTACAAATGCTGTAGTTTTATGAAAAAAAACACTCTTCTATTCAATTTGGTATTTTAAAGTCATCTCCTGGTGTACAAATGGTGTAGTTTGTAAACAAACAAGTTTGAGATTAAACAGTTGTTTTCACCTGCACTGAAGGAGGAGCACATCATCTGGACGCCGGGTCTGGAACGCTCAGTGAACTTACTAGGCCTCTGACTGGGTGCAAGGGAAAAGATGATGTCATCAAAGACAGCACCACCAGTGATGGCAAAGGAGAGGAAAGTGCCATGACAACCATGGAACAGGAAATGGAACTTAATATGAGTGATACAATGAATTATTACTATGTGGCAATACCTATAAAACAACACCAAGGGATGTAATTAAACACCTTCCTGATTCCTCTCCGTTTCTGTCAGATGTCAAAGGACAAGCGTTTCACTTCTCTGTGGAATTGCTTCAGAGTTGTAAATGTTATATTGTAACTTAAAATATTGCCTCCTGTTACATTGTTTCTTTGGTACCCCAAAAATGTTCATGGGTCAATGTGATCCACTGCAGTTTGACTACTAGTGTTTTCATATTTTTTCAAATAAAACTTTTTTTCTGTGAATATTGGAGCATCAATTTAGTCAATATTGTCTCTCTGTCTTTTTAAGACTTGAATATTGAGATATTATTTATTGTTTGGATTGTTTTAACTGTATGTTTGTGACTATATTTTGGGGTATTTTAACAGTGCACTTTGTGACTCCACTCTTTGAGAAGTGGGAAATATTTATTTTCATACTTAATATACCATGTGAATTCAAAGATATTTTAAAATATAGAGAATAGAAACAGAAAAAGAAAAAGGCCAGCAGAAGTTTTATTCAATTTTTATTATTATTTCTTTTGCCTTGAGTTTTAAACTTTAAAAGGTTCAAATTGACCCGCAACATAACAAGGAGGTTTTAATAAAGGAGATGAATTCATTTTATTCACATTATTTCCTAGGGGAAAACTGTCAAATTGCGTTCATCTTTGGAGATTCCACTGTATTGGCCATTTGTTCATAATAACATTATTATTTATATACATTAAAGAAAATGTAAGAACACTCATTACAGTGGCATCTGTGTCTCACCCGAACTTGAGTGTACGTGCGTCCCACTGCCAGAAACAGATGGTGCCGTCGGCGCCCGTGGAGGACAGGTAGCGCTTGGAGCCACTACACAGAGGAGAAAACTGCAAACACAAGCAGTATATCATAATAAGCTGATATAATAACCACCATAAAATACAGTGAACCCCTGTTTATCGCAGGGAATACGTTCCAAACCCACCCTTAATTGATGAAAAACCACGATGGAGACCATTTAAAAATAATAATAATAATTTTGATCCTGCCACCACACGGTTTAAACACATTTCAACTTATAAAAACACACTAAAGTCTTCGTTGGCCCTTGTTCTCACTCTCGCTCACACAGTTCTCCAAATTAGAGCCATTGCGTGCTTGCTTCAAGCTGTTTGTCACTCCCAGTTAAAGTTTACTTTAAAATTGACAAGACAAAAACTTAGAACATTTTGGAGTTTAAAAATACAATATAGTCTCCCTAATCATATAATTTTGTCTAACAAAAGTCCGCTAGCTTAATGCCAACATATAATACGAAATGCAATAGACAGGCAGACAGAAATGAGCATAATTCTTACAGTAATTACACACCTTAAAAAAAAATGCTTCTTTAGAAAACACACAGCGCAGAGAATACAACAATGCTCAAAGGCATACATTTTCTCTGCTGTGTGAAAACAACTAACGGATAGCACAAATGAAAATCGCATTAACAACGACAACAGTTGGTGTCCTTTTCTGTCTCTTTTACTTGCTCTTAATTACGCTGCATCTCTTCCAGTAGACCTCAGTGCTGTCTGACATGTTGCACAACGTGGTAGTACACTGAAAGCGCATAACTGTAAATTCCGACTTGCAGAAACATTTAAAAAACTAAAATAATTCACTAACATGGAAGTGTCTGTCAAGCAAACAATGAACTGTAATAGGGGGGGGGTTGCACACTGTCGAACGATGAACCACAATACAGGGGTGGGACACTGAACTCTCATAGCTCGGGACTCCTCACCTGCAAGGAAGTGATGGATGCGGCGTGGCCCTCCAGCACGGCCAGCGGCGCGCACGTCTGCAAGCACCACACGCGGATGGTCTTGTCGCACGAGCCGGCGGCAATCATGGTGTTCTCGTAGCTCACCGCCATGTCAGAGATCTCGGCGGCGTGCCCACGCAACGTTGCTAGCAGACAGCCGTTGTCTGTGCTCCAGATCTTCACTAGGCAGTCATCAGAGCCCTTAGGACAAAGTCAGAGGAAGCAGTCCATAAATCAAGACCAACTTTAACGTTGTTTTTAAATGAATGTGTGGGTGCCAAAATGTCGTTTAGTACGGATCTGTATTTTGGTACCTTTCAGAATTTTTCCCACACAATAGGACCACAGAAGCAGAAGGAACCACAATAACACCAGGGTGCCAACTGCCAAAAAGTGGAACGGTAAGGATTTTTTATTTAAGTATCCCACCCCACCCCAATAACTTTTAAAATTGGGTTCACAAAAACAGAAAGGTGCCAAAAACTGGTACAGAACACATGCTGTACTTTGGTACCGTTTTTCAAGCAACCACAATAACATTGGGGTGCCAAAAAGTGTTACGGATATCCTTTAAAATTTAGAGTGGAAACACAACAACATTATGTTGCAAAAAGTGATACAGGACCGATGTGTTATTTTGGTAACCTTCAAATTGATTATTTTGCCAAAATGTGGTACAGTACAGGTCTGTTATTTTGCTACCCTTCACAAGACCTTCCCAGTGCTAATGAGCAACTCTTCAGACGTACAGTGGTGCCCTGAGATAAGAGTCTATTTTAATAAGGAAAATAGCACTGTATAATATTGCACTTTATAAAAACATATTGTAATAACAATTAAATAGAATGTAAAGAATTAAACAGTTGGTACATCATGATTTAATTCAATTAATTGTGCTGCTCCTTCTGGTGTGCCCGCCTTGGCCACCAGGGGGAAGTATCACACAATCATACACACAAACAAAGAAAAGTCACCACTCCTCTCATTGACTTAATATGTTGCAAAAATATGAGTCTTTCTTCGCAAAGGATGAAGAAATTACACCTGCGAGTAATGTGATATTGTCTGTCTACATGTGTTGCTTCACCGTCTGTGGTCCCTAACAAGTTATACCACCATGACTACTGATGCTAATCGTTAGCATGTCTATGGCATTTTCCATTATGAGTTAGCATTAAGTTAGCGGGTGCATTTCTAAGGCAAAGTTGATTAGTTGTTTGACATGCTCAACGTATAACTCTTTGTTTTATGTTTAGCTTGACAGCAAACCAACTGGGAGTGGCATTAAATAGCTTGAAGCCTTTTCGTTTCAAGAAATGTTCACTATCTGCCAAACTGCTGCTCATTGTTAAGTGAGTCAACTCTGCACTCACAAGTCAAAGCAGCAAATAAATAAATAAATACATACATAAAAGCCTATCTCAAAACACTCATCAGTCAGGTCACTCAAATCTCAAGGCACCACTGTATTAAGGTAATTGTTAAAGAGCATCAATAGCTTACGCCTCCTTAAACCAAACAGTTAAACCAAACAGTCAAGGAAAAATAATCAACATGTCAATCACAAGGTAAAACAATATAAATATGATTATCAAAGGAGACTGCAAACAGGAGGGGGGCAGGGGGATGAAGTGAGGGAGACGGAGGATGAATGTTAATTCTGGCATTTATCCAGCAGGCGCCTGTGAGGAAACACTTACTCTCCAGTTGTGAGGAGGAAAAGCGGGAAAAAAAGAGAAAGGCGGGCGGTGTTAGGGAACGGAACAAAGGAGTGGCCACACGGGAGGAAAGAGACGGCGCATGCGAGCCAGCCCAGGAAATCTACAAACGCAAACGAGAGATAACAGTGGAGTCAATCTAGTAGACCCCCGACCACCCTGACCACCCCTCCCTCCTTGCTGCTCAGCAGCCGTTTTTAGACATTTTAAGACGGGAGAGCTGCAAATGGAAGCAGCCAGGGTTTGTCATGCAAACCTTAAATAAAGTCAGACAATCAGAAGACAACAATGATGGATAAACGGTTCATTCAGACAATAACGGGGGAGGCAAACCATTACTTTCCATGAACTACAGTACACACACACACGTGCTGTTATCTTGGTACGCGTCACAACCTTTGACATCTATTACTGTATTTTGGTACCCTCACCAATTTTGAGCGATGAAACGCTAAATACTCAAGGTTTCCAATAGTGTTACGGTATGAATCCGCTACTTGAGTACCCTTCACAACGGAACAACAAAAGAGCAAAGTTGCCAAAAGTGGCACTGTATACATTTGTTATTTTGGTACCTTTCACAACTGCAACTACACGCACACACTTACGGTGAATATGCGTCGTCCGGTCCTGTCGAAGGTGACGCAGTAGACTGAGGACAGATGTCCCAGGATTCTCTTATGCATCTTCATGTGTTGATACACTGCGGTTGGCACTAACTGGCGCAGGCGGTAAAAACCATTCAGCCGCCGACCGTGGCTCGTTTCAACTGGGACAGAGAGTACAGAGACACATAATATGAGGACACAAGACTTCAGCCAAGGTTTAAACATTTGTCTGGACCTCGCTCAAACTATAAAAAGGGTTACATTTAGCATACAGGCAGTTTTAAGAGCACCGTGTCAAACAAAAGCTGCAGTTCAAAGCATCACCATGCGTGACAAATCTCATTAAATTTCAGCACAGTAAGCACCTAAAGGATTAACTCTACAAGAGATTTTGTTTTTTTGTTTGTTTGCTTGTTTTTTTTTAAGCCCGCCGCACACCAGGTGACGCATGCAAAACTGACTGTGATGAGCAAAAACAGTCTGCTGCAAAGTATATGTTTAAAGCCTGTTCCAACCATTTGATATATAGATTTTATGACACCAGTCCTGGAACTTTGCTGACAGGCCTCATACAGTATACTGTCGATTTTCACCTATTGCGGGTGGGTGTGGAATGTATCCCCCATGATAAGCAGGGGTTCACGGTATACAGTCAGTGAGTCTCAGTGAACGCTATTTTGAATGGAACAGATGTTCTTTACCGATGTTGGCCGGGCTCCCGTAGATGATGGGAGGCTCTGGCGGTCGTCCGCAGTGAAGCGCTGCCAGCGCTGAACCCTTCCAGACCACATGCTTGCAACCTGGGCAACACCACAACCAAAAAAGACAACTTTAGCATACTAGTAGGACAGTACTTATTTGATAACTTTGATATCCTGCTTAAGGCTTTACTTACTAGTACACCAGGCACTAGTAGTAGAAAAAGAAGTTAAATAGTGTACTAGTACATAGACCTTAAGCTGGATATCAAGGATATCGAATCAATGGGACTGTCCATGTGTGATTAGCATAAGATGCGTGAATCCGCTCACTCTTGCTCGTGCGGAGGAGATTCTGTCGGCCCGCCCCAAGGAGGCTGGTGAGTCCCGGCACGCTGGCTGGGACGTCCCGCTCCAGGAGAGGACACACCCTGGAGCACACGTGCAGCAGGTGCTCAGGACTGATGTGGCGGTACAGCTTCACCTACACAATAATACATACACACACAGTGAGATGGTCAAATGAATGAAAGCACTGCAGAAAACTGCTCTTGTCGGGAGCATCAAGAAAGTGTCAAGGAATGTGGTGCCTTAGTACTTATTTTCAGAAGCTATTTCATTTGCAATCGGCTGCCAGTCGTAAAATATTTTTTTGAAATTAATTGGAGTTGAGTGCATTATGTTGCCAACTTGAACACAAAATGAATGCAGCAATAACACACACATATACACAACTTTTACAAGGGCACACTCAATACTACTTTTCAGGAACTTTCAATGTAACCGTCACAAATATTAAGTTAAATAAATTGCGTTTGTACATTAAGATGATTCAAAAATACTTTTCTTTTTTACCCACATTAAAACAGATGGGATAGAGCGACAAATCAAGGCAATTGTTACATTATAGCCAAAGGAGGAGGCATTAAAAAGGTTTACACCGTTATTTTTCATGTTATGTCTCATCTAAAAGATAATCTATTCAGTCATACACAACAATACGCCACATAATTTCAAGCACTATCCAAACCTTGAAAATGAAACAACTTTTCAGGAACTTGGAGAACACATGGAACTTGACAATTCTCCAGCAGGAAAAAAAAACAAGGAACATAATAATATATAACATACATTATATTGAACATGAACTAACTCTGTACCAAGAAGTTAATACTTAATTTACCAATGGTTCACCTTGTGTTGCATGAAAAAAATAAAATTGGGGGTTACATTTGGTTAGCTACATTTGTGTGCATTTAATACATTTACAAATGTAAATGTACATATACACTACATACAACACTGTACTATAATAAAATATTTTTTCGTACTCATTCTACAGTATGTACACTGCTATAGCACTTGACTGGCACTATCTGTGTTTAATTCTGATTCGGTACATTGTCTTTTAAAATATGATAAGAAATGTCCTAGATGGGGTTTCCTATCATGGGGTACTTTTATCAGTGCATTAACAGCCTGTGTAACACACACACACACACACACGTACACACACACACACACACACGCACGCACACACACACACTCACACAAACACAATTAATGACCGCCCATAATTGCATCCAACATTTTTGCTGTTACTGGAGCCGTAATCAGCATATCACAATACACACACGCCTGCACTCAGTGATGATATTAACATTTTTTTTGTCTGCACATAATTGCTCCCTGCATATAATTGCAAAAGAAACCATTTTCAGAACTGTCCATTTCCATGTAGCACAGCACACCTTAAATCAAACGTAATGGTTATAACACAACATGCCAAGATGGCTCGTCATTCACTAAAAATATTTCGCAAAATAAACGTGCACAACTCTTCTCGTGTATAAATGCAAATTTTGTGTATTCATTTAATTAATACATCTTAACTAATTAGCCCTAATTAATAATGGTATAATAACTCTTAATTCTTTATCTCCATCCCTCCATCATAAATGCACAATCCACTTGTGAGGTAGCAAAGCAACAACAAAATAATAATAATAATAAACAATTAAACAATACGGACGTGACATAATCACAAAGCAAAAATTAAAAGCATTTGCTGTATTTCTGAAGAGAATAATAGAGAGGCCGCAGCCTTTGATTGACAGGCAGTGGGTGGGGCATGCAGAGAAAGAGCACGTGTGCACAAGCAAAAATATACTCTACTCCATAATTCCATAAACATTGCCTTCACATCCTCTAACAACCCATGTATAGCTAAAGGACAATATATGTAAGTGAGTCGCGAAAATTCATGTGAGAAAAATCACATCACAAAAAATTCATTTACCGTAATTGTTTATAATAACTGATTAAATCTTATTTAACATTAAAATACCATGTCCACTGCACATGTATGGCTAGTTTGTAAATGTAGTCAAACACATGAGGTGTTGGTGCATTCTCTCCACACCCTAAAACGCCATAAAGCTTGCATTTGTGCTTTTCATTAGCATAATTACCACATTAATTAATTGCATTATTTGTACACATGCAAATGAGCGGCAGTAGCTCATCTGTACGGATTTGGGATTCGGAATTTGGGATTCCAGGCGCGTGGACAAATGAAAAAATAAAAAAGGCAAACAGTGGTCGGAGAGACGCTCGTCTGCTTCTGGACTACTGTCGAGGTGCCCTTGAGCAAGGCACCAACCCCACCATTAGGTGATATCAGAGTGAAAGGTAATGGTTTCACTCTGACATCTCTCCTTGCATGCATGCCTGCATGTGTGTGAGATCAGGTTCTCCGTGTGTTGTGCAACAGCAGAGTGTGAGTCGAATTCCTCCCTTGAGGGATCATAATGAGTATAATACATTAAATTTAAAAAAAGAGTTTCCGTTACCTCTCATCTCCATGTCCAAAAACAACAAAATCCTCCAAAGCAGAAAAAAAATGCGTCCATCAAGACCTTCCTTCTTTTTTTTTTTTTTTTTTTTCCCCCTGAGTGGCAGCTGCTAATCCAGACTCAATCCAAATATGAATTGAATAGAAAAATTAGTCAAATAATCCAGTTTTGAGCCGAGGAGGAGTGTTGTGTGTATGGAGCAGGCTGGAAGTAAGTGAGCGAGAGAGACGGTGGCCAAGTCCACTTCAGCCTGCCTTCCTGCATGCACCCACAACACTCGTGACGTAGCAACAATTCCACGCGCGTTAAAACTCCACTTTCTCCTTTCAGGACCTGCGTGGGACACCACCTGGATGAGGATACCAGGACCTGACCCCCTCCCCCCCCCACACACACACACGCGCACACACAACCACGCACACACCCGCCCCTCCTTAAAAATCCTCATCTAAGCCCTTATTGTTATTATATACCCCCCCCAAAAAAAATTTCCTGTATGCATTGGTGGAAAATGCGGGAAATTCAATTCGTAAAGTTAACGTGTGAAACTTTCTCCCTGCAAAAGAGAGAAGCTGCCTTACCAAATCCTCATACGTCCCGGGATGTTCCTGTCCGGTCCAGTCCAACCTCCTGGGCAGCAGCTAAAAGACGAATAAACACACAACACATTTCTAAGTGGCATCATTATAAAAAAGTGACGTTTTAGAGAAACGTCTACTGGAAGTGAAGCAAAAAGGGGGGACAAAAAGGGGCGACTGCAGCGCCCGCGCATCTCTCCACTCCACTTACCTCCTTATCCTCCACCTCCCTTATCAGCGTCTGAAAATGGATTAAAAAAAGACAACATGACGCCTCATGGCCGCCTTGATGTGCTCGAAATGAGCCTCCCGATTCTCAAACACCAACCTCGGCTGCTTCCTGGCAAGGTCCGGCTTCGAGAAAGCGGGCGATTAGGAAGTAGAGCTCTGGTGTGGGTCGGAGGGGACACAGAAGAGGAACGGGGGAGCTGCGTTACAAGAGGGCTGCCGAGCGCGGGGTGGGAGAAGGGGGGACATAAACGACAACCTCGGCCCGCTCCCCGAGCTCCGCTACTCACCAGAAGTCAACTGCGCGATGTGCGGCCTGTGTGAAGCCATGTTTTCGGCGTGCTTCGGCGGGGGCAGCGCCGGAGCCGGAGCCGGGCCGCTGGGTGTCGGTGGCTGCCCTGTAGCTGTCACTGTTTATCCACCAGGAAGAGGCTGCCTCCATTCAGGCGCTCGAAAACAGTCCCGGCTCGCCTCCGCTCGAGGTGCTCCTCCGCGCGGAGGCCCAGACTAGTGCCAGCCGGGCGAGTTTCAAAGCCAAACACCACCGCAAATGCCAAGGACGTACAATATGCACAGACATACGCTCATACGGGGGAAAATGTTGATTTTAGTGGTGGAATTTTAATCTTCTGTTCGTGTTTGATACACGTCCCCCTCCCCCTCCAAAGGAGAAAACGCGAGCCCTCGGCGGAGGGATATCAGCGGTGTGTTTCACGCATAGGCCACTGTAGAGAGGAGGTTGTAATGGCAGCCTACTCAAGTAAGAGAGTTGTTGTTGGTTTAAAAAAAATATATTATTTTTTTTGTTTTACTTCGAATTGGTCGATGCTTAACATCTACGACACTTGACGAGTTGTTAAGTAATGACTGACCATTAGTCGAGCCGCGCGGATGGACACTCTTGAAATTTCTAGGCGTAAAACATGGCTGCCGAATCCGCGTGCGGAGCCGGGCTAGCTGTTAAAAGCCAACTTGGAGCCGACGTTATGTTTGCTTAAGTATTTCGTTTTCGTGTTACTCGAGCAAGATGTCGCTTAAACACTCGCCCTCCTCGGGAGCCTGCTCGACGCGGAAGAAGTCGGTCTCTCCTCAACGCCGCCTGACACTAAAATGGGGGAAGGGTTGTCGTTAGCGGCAGAGGGGGCAACAACGCAGCCTAATGATAAAGGAAAACCTCGTGAATGTGGGGAATACGATGGAAACATTGAGGCAACATTATGGCAATTATCACAGATATGGCGACGTTACACTTCTTCCTGGATTTACTAAAACAGTTTAAATTCATATGAAGTGACTCAAATACACACATTAACAGCTGTTGGCCAACACAGGGATGCAGTGCGATATTGGGGGGAGAATGGCGTGTGAAAATCAGCAAACGTGCCGCTGTTCCCTATCTGGTCTGTTGTTTGGACAGTTTATATTAGCTTTTGTTGAAAATGAACTTTGCTCAGTTGCACACGTAGGTATACTGAGGTCTACCTGTATTTAAATGTACTATAGTATTGAGCAGGTAAATAGTCCTGCCAGACTTTCAGTTAAAATATTTGTTTCATGTTACTGTAGGATGTACTGTATAGCCATTAGCACATTCCTCACACATTTGTTTTTCATCAATCTTATTTTATATTTTTCAACATAATATGCATTATATCTTTGAGTGCATGTTAGCATTAAGTTAGCTGACGTTTGTTGTTTAGTTGTTTTACGTCAGTTTAAACAGTGTACTACAACTGGGAGCAACAAGCAATTTGAACCAAGGATGTTAAGCCTCTTATTTGGAGAGTTATAGAATGTCAGGTTGCACACAGCCACTCGTGTACATTGCAATGACGATGCTCAAACGATATATTGTGCAGCTCTAGTTTAAACTAAAATAATCGATTGCCAATAAGCAAATCCTGGTGGACATTTAACTGACACTTGATTACTTTATTTTTTTTAATTTGGTTTACCTACAGTATACATAATCACAGTAAGATCCACAGGCAGTCTTGCTCAAAGGTAGTCAGTCATCCATCAGCTGTTCTCGTTAAGAAAAGTGACATCCTTCGGAATTCCCTCACGAATTTTAGTCCCTCAAGTGTTCTGTGTTGCAGGTCTCGACCCTGTGAGATTCCCGCACTGAAGCCAAGTTGTTGCAGAGTGAGTTGCATTCCTATAATCGTGATATTATATATTGCATATAATGAAGATACGTTACAAGGGACATCTGACAGGATCAAGAGTGTATAAAGTGTGCACACCCACCAAAACACATGCACATTCAAGAGTCACATGCATTGGTTTTAAACCAAATGAAGTGAAGCACCCATCCAAATTAGTTTTCAAGGTGTTTGACAAGTGCACACAGTGTCTGGTAATACCAATTTACAAATAAATTGAAGCACTCATGAAA
The DNA here is from genome assembly GCF_024500385.1 of Phyllopteryx taeniolatus. Lineage (NCBI taxonomy): Eukaryota > Metazoa > Chordata > Actinopteri > Syngnathiformes > Syngnathidae > Phyllopteryx > Phyllopteryx taeniolatus. The sequence goes on from NC_084519.1 coordinate 14,118,442, forward strand.
ATGTCTCACCTTTTCATTGAGCTGAGGGACAGCTACAGTGAATCAAATCAATAAGAAATAAGAATGGTTTTATTATTAACTGTTTTACATGTTTTTTTTTTTCATATTACCTGGCCCATCTGTCTGTTTTAAAATTCAAATGTGGCCCTGGATCTAAAGTTTGCCCACCCCTAGAAAGGCGTACAATGACGACATTTAATTTCTCTTACTATGATAAAGTATTTATGTTGTGCTAAACTTTCACATATTTTCATAAAATCATGATGATTTATGTAATGGCAGTTAAGAAAATGAACATTATTTACAGGCGCACCTCACATCAGACCATAATTATTATGCATAACAAGCTTAGCAGAGGTGGATAAACTAAAGACTCTGTACTCAAGTATAGGTACAGATACTTGTGTTAGAAAAATACTCCGGTAAAAGTAGGGCTACTGATTCAATTCCTGTACTGAAGGAAATGTTTAAAAAACAAAAAACAATCAAACAAAAAAAAAAACATGGACTTTGAAATAATTACGAGTACAAATGCATTTTTAATGTCAATTATATACATTGCCCGTTTTGATAACGTGGCAGAGCGGGCGGGGGACACCTGTGCACAATCTAGTTTCCCTCTTTTATTAACTTACATAGCACTAATAATAATAATAAAAAACTCATGTTGCATGTTGTTGTTTTTAAACTAGATGGCTAGCTTTGGCTCACCTTTTATGCTATCAAAACATGTTCCCAAAGATTTGTTAAGGTTGTTGACTAACAAAGCATGCTAAATTCAACAGAAATTATTCTTTTAGGGGACAACGTAAAACAATGATCTCAAATTAGGCCATTGATGGGGGACTATCTTGCATCTCCGAATAGGTTGCCGTCACATCCCAGTTCAATGCTCCATGTCGCTGCTGTCCCTGTTTTTTTTTTTTCCTGCCTTATAAGACTGGCAGGTCGCACTCAATCAGCCAATCAAGACCTCAACTGCAGTTGACTTTGCCGCTCTTTAGTTATTATTTTTTTAATGTCGTGTGTGTCATCATCCGCAGAGGTTGAAAAAAATTAACAAACCTATTTTGGAGTCAAATACCTGCTTTCAATGTAGGGAGTAATAGTAAAATAGAAAAACAAATACTCAAGTACGGCTACCTAAAGAATGTATTTACAGTACAGTAACTAAGTATTTGTAGTTTGTTACTTCCCACCTCCACTGATCTTTAGTAATTTAATTTCACCTTTAATTTGAAAAAGAAAGCCAACCAACGGCCTACGTATTGTGTCCGTGTCTGTGAATGGCGGCAGAGGTGCCACATTGGCTCCCCCCCGATTGCTGACTTTTCACTTCCTGACACATCTCTTTTTCGTATTCGTCTGTGCCACGTGGCCTCACACAAAAAGATGTACAACTACACACATACACACAGTAACTCACACAGCTGTGCAGGGGCCCCCTGGTCGAAAAACGCCATCAAATGTCACTGTGGAATGCACAGGATGGGACAGCGAAGTCTCCCAACACGTTTACAATCAAAATGTTTCCATATTTGTTGAAATCGTTATTAAATGTAATGACAAAGGTCTAAGGAATAACTGTGTTACGAGTGTTAAATGAAGTTAACCGCTGTTAATATAACAACAAAAATACACAACAGGTCAAGGGAGGTGATCGCTTCTCCTTGGGAGATGAGACAAAACATTTCTTGTTGGAACCTATCGGTTATTTGTGGAAAAACTCATCTATTTGAGATTGTTTTTGTAACGTGGAAAAAAAAGGCAAATACAGTTAAGATAAAGTTCAGTGAAAGTGAAGTGCAAAGAAATTTTGCAATTAAGGAAACACCTTTTATTTCTTTACATTCTATTTGATTACGTTATTACTATTTGATTTTATTCAGTGCAGTATGGGGCACTGCTACTTTAGGTGCAAATGTGACTGATAAATGGAGGCTTGCAGAAGAAAAAGAGGAAGTTGTCAACTTTTTCTTTTTATTTGAAAATACTCTCCCAACAGACTGAAGCCAATTGAGGCGCCTCTAGAACACGAGCACCGCTGCTTATTGCTATGTCACTCTGCAGCAGGACAAGGGAATTAGGGTGTGGGTGTGTGTGTTTGGGCGGGGGAGGGGGGGTTTGAGTGTAAGAGACAGAAAAATGTTGGGAAATCGAACACAGGAGACCCACCATCACGCCCAGCCCAGCACATGCATACAAAAAGAAGCTATGGGCCATTCTGAAAAGGAAGAGCTGTAAAAGTGCTGCAGTTGTTCTCCACAGTGACTGCCACTTTCTTTAAAAATATGACTACTACTAATAAAATAAAATGACTACTGTGGAGATCAGGATGAAGAACATATGCAGCTGTTTCTCATTAAAAAAAAAAAATTTAAAATAAAAATAAAAAAGAGTAAAAATAAGAAAAGTTTTGATTGTGAAGGTACTGTTGGGAAGTTAAGAGGAGTGTGGACATTATATGGGGATTTTAGGGAACGCTGGCCATTCATCTCTAGCATCTATCACAAGTCTACAAAAAAATTAGCATGTTACAAAAAATTTGTCGGTAGGAAAATGGGAACAAAAAAAGTGGCGCCCGTTGTCCTTACGCCTTCTCCTCAGCGGCCTCAGTTGCCTGCGGTGAAGAAAAATTGCAAGGATTAAGACTTTTTTTCAAAAGACTTTAATGTTAGAGATGCACTGTAACACACTGCAAACACAAACGATATAAGAAAAACACTTTACAGTCCAACCTTAGAATTTGACCGAACTTACTTCAGGAAAAATAAGACACTAAAGTCGCACAAAATGTCAGCTCAAATTGCTGCCATTGTGTTCTTCACAAGAGCTCAGTTTAGTGAGCATCGAAGAATTTATTTTGTTTTATTTTTTTGTGACACTTAGCCTCAACTACCGAAGCCCCCGAAAAGGAAGTAGCCTGGTGCCTTTTCCTACTGGTTTGGATGTAGAGTAGTTACATTGGAAACCCCTGGCTTTGCTTATCATGAAGAAGAGGAAAAGTGATAAGAAGAAAGCATTTGTGCCTATGCTATATTTTATTTTAAGCCAACATTTGTATTGTTAAATATGCTAAAACCATACAGTTCTACCACATCCTACCAACCTGATAAATTCAAAGTAGTGGAGATCTCAGTACATTGCTGTACCTTGTAAACCACGTCAGGGTAGCCTACAACATTTGTCGTGTCCCAGAGCTCGGGACATAGGGAAACTGCATTCATATTTTTTCCCTCAATTTTCTACTGTTTTCTTTGCACGTTACGTTGCATTTAAAAATAAAAAAAACAGCACAATTCTGTAGAGATTGTTTAGAGCTCACTAAATAAACACTCACAGAGATCTTTTCAGGTTTAACAAAAGGGTCTGATTTTATATACATGAACGAAAAATTCTCAGTGGTTGACTTTAAACTATTAGCAAATAAATAACTTGCTTTAACCTTAATGGAGTACAGCTTATAATGAACGGTTTGGTCGACGGCGCACGATGCTGTGCTAAGTGCAGGAAGTTGAAGCTATGTGTTAGTAGGGCACACGCAAAAGGTGGGTTAGCGTGACACTCTTGCATACCCTTCACTCTGACTGTCTCGCTCTGCCCTCGCACTGACATGGTGGAGGGAGCTGAGCTTCTGATGGAAGACACACTGACAGATGGACGACAAACAAAGATCTGCGTGTGTGTGTGTGTGTGTGTGTGTGTGTTGAAACACAAATGGACACCATCCTTATTAAATGTTCTTATTTTGTATGTTATTTTTGTTTTTTTTGTTTTTTGCCCATCTCAAACCTCGTTAGTCTTGGCATCTCCGTTCTGGGCAGGGCTGTCTTCCTTCTTCCCTTTGGTGGTGCCTTTCCGTGGCTTCGCCCCCTTTTCATCAGCCACCTTCTGCAGAACAAGTCATTAAAAAGTCGATATTCGTTCCATTCACTGATCATTAAGATGGATAAATGCTGGGGGAGATGTCGCCTCTGGAGATGCTTGATAAGATTATACGCCATAAATAGACTTATTTAGGACGCACTGTGTATGTGCTTCACTGACCTTGACGACAACCTTCTTGGCTTTGGCCTCGGGCTTCGGCAGTGTAGGTTTCTGCAGGACCAACAGAACCTAGTTAGACTGAGTCGGTTTGTTGGACAGTTCTTGGTATGATTTGTTTAACTATACTTTTTTTCCATGTGTACATTTATGTACAACTCAATGGAGTTATGTAGAGTGTTGTGTTTTGGATGTGTCAACAAACTCTCTAGGACAAATTTTCCTTTGATGGACCCCTCGAAATGTAAAAAGTGATCCTAAAATGGGTACTTTAAACCAAAATGTCAGACTTCCCGTGTCTTTTCAGGCCTGGCTTCATGATCCTTTTTTATACATCTACTCATGATAGACATACCTACCAAATTTCATATTGCTAAGTGGAAATAGCTTTGGGGGTGGAATTTTCAAACTCAATTATTAAGAGTTTTGTTATTTTTGGGTTAGGACTCATCAAACGTCACCGCCATGCTCCACACAGAGGCAATGACGAAGACTCAACATTTTTGCAATTTACTGTCGCCTATCTACCACAATGAAGATTATTGAAATCTTACACATTTGATACAGTTTCACAATTGGGGACGTAATACATGATACTGTGTGCTCCCAATTGACTTAATTGTGTAAAAAAAAGTACATTTAAACGGCAACGACGGTGAAACATGCACACAACATTGAACAGACACCATGCAGAGTTCTACATTGGGTACGGAAAGTATTCAGAACCCCTTACATTTTTCACTCATTTTTATATTGCAGCCATTTTCTAAAATAATTTAAGTTTACTTTTTCCTCAATTTACACACAGCACCCCATATTGACAGAAAAAAAAACCGAATTGTTGAAATTTTTGCAGATTTATTCAAAAGGAAAAACTCAAATATCACACAGCCAAAAGTATTCAGACCCTTTGCTCAGTATTTAATACAAGCAGCAATTTGAGCTAATACAACCATGAGTCTTTTTGGGAATGATGCAACAAGTTTGTCACACCTGGATTTGGGGATCCTCTCCAGTTCTGTCAGGTTGGATTGTGAATATTGGTGGATAGCCATTTTCAGGTCTCTCCAGAGATGCTCAATAGGGTTTAAGTCAGGGCTTTGGCTGGACCATTCAAAACAGTCACGGAGTTGTTCCGAAGCCTCTCCTTTGTTATTTTAGCTGTGCTTGGGGTCGTTGTCTTGTTGGAAGGTGAACCTTTGACCCAATCTGAGGTTCTGAACACTCTGGAGAAGGTTTTTCATCCAGGATATCCCTGTACTTGGCCACATTCGTCTTTCCTTCAATTGCAACCAGCCATCCTGTCCCTGCAGCTGAAAAACACAAACATGATGCTGCCACCACCATGCTTCACTGTTGGAACTGTATTGGACAGGTGATGAGCCGTGCCTGGTTTTCTCCACACATAACTCTTAGAATTTAGGCCAAAAAGTTATATCTTGGTCTCATCAGACCAGAGAATCTTATTCCTCACCATCTTGGAGTCCTTCAGGTGTTTTTTTTTTTTTAGCAAACTCCATGCTGGCTTTCATGCATCTTGCACTGAGGAGAGGCTTCCATTGGGCCACTCTGCCATAAAGCCCCAACTGGTGGAGGGCTGCAGTGATAGTTGACTTTCTAGAACTTTCTCCCGACTGCATCTGTGGAGCTCAGCCACAGTGATCTTTGGGTTCTTCTTTACCTCTCTCACCAAGGCTCTTCTCCCCCGATTGCTCAGTTTGGCCGGATGGCCAGCTCTAGGAAGGGTTCTGATCATCACAAACCTCTTCCATTTCAGGATTATGGAGGCCACTGTGCTCTTAGGAACCTTAAGTGGATCAGAATTTTTTTTTTTTAACCTTGGCCAGATCTGTGCCTTGCCACAATTATGTCTCTGAGCTCTTCGGGCAGTTCCTTTGACCTCATGATTCTTATTTGCTCTGACATGCACTGTGAGCTGTAAGGTCTTATACAGACAGGTGTGTGGCTTTCCTCATCAAGTCCAATCAGTATAATCAAACAGGTGGACTCCAATGAAAGTGTAGAACCATCTCAAGGATGATCAGAAGAAATGGACAGCACCAGAGTTAAATATATGAGTGTCGCAGCAAAGGGTCTGAATACTTATGGCTGTGTGATATTACAGTTTTAATTTTTTAATAAATCTGCTCAAATTTCAACAATTCAGTTTTTCCCTCTCAATATGGGGTGCTGTATGTACATTAATGAGGAAAAAAATGAACTTAAATGATTTTAGCAAATGGCTGCATTATAACAAAGTGAAATATTTAAGGGGGTCTGAATACTTTCCATACCCACTGTATGTAGTTTAAAAAAAAAAAAACAGAAAAAACACAGGCTGTGTGGTGAAGCAGTTTTCTAGGAGAGATCTTGTTGTGTATAACACATCCCACCACGGCTTTATGGACCTGGGGTCTACCCAAACAGTTCCCACAAATTTGGAGGTATACAATTGTCAAAAATGTGTTGAATTAACATTTTAGTGGTTGTAGCCTAACCCATTATTGGTGAATTATTTGCTACTGCACCACAATGGACAAAAGACAAACATATAAAAGACATAAATAACAAGCGCAAGACTTTTGACGCTGAGGAATAGTGGTGAAGACAGCGAAGAGGAGGAGGAGGACCAAACTTACCACTGACAACCTCGCGGACCTCCTGATGGGCTAAGATGATCATTAAGAGAGCAAGAGACAGTGACAGAAAGAGACAGAGAGAAAGACATCAGTTCTACCTCCGCAGTCGTGGTCTTTACCTGATCTGCTCGCTGCATGGCTGCTTCTCATGATGAGGCAAACTCAAACAAGCACACGCACACACACACACACACACACACACACACACACACACACGATTCACACTGACTTTTACCTCTTGTTTGGTGAACTTGGAGCTGTCCTTGCCCTCGGGACCCTCAGGAGACTATCAAGGAGAGCACAGTGAGCACATCTGGTAATGACAGTGAGTTTTTAATTTATTTATTTTTTTTTTTTAAAGATGAATCAGCGTACTCGAAGCTAAGTTTTCTGACAGCTGTAGTTTTACAATTATGAAAAGTTGAGTGGCATTCAAAGCCTAATGCCACAGCGGTGGTGTGGGAACATTTTGGATTTAAGCCAGATGAACGCAGAGCGCCCGCTAACACCAACGAGCCGCTATGTCGGCTTTAGATGACGTTGCAACACAACAAACCTCAAAGTATATTTTATATATATTTTATTCGTTGTTCTACATTTCAATGCAAATGTTCTTGGGAATTAAAAGTTAATTGCTCTTAAAAAGGATGTACATGAATAATTATGCCATTATAACTATTAGTGGCATAAAAAACCTCAACGATACTGTCGTTTATCGTGATAGTTTCTGGGGAAAAATATATTGTCCTAAAAATTTGTTATCATGACAGGCCTCCTCACCTGTGTTACTCAACGTCTGCGAGATAGCTGGTGGAAATGCGACATTAATTTTTGAGCATGCAGTTTGGCGATTCATTTTATGGTAATAAATTAATAGACTTTAACCTTGAGAAGAACCGTGTTTACATATATGTTTTGACAAACGGGACATTTTTCCCCCCCTAGAGAAAGCTCTTGTTTTCTTTTTTATGGAAATTGATGTATTGATGACCGAAGTGAATTGAGATTAAAACAAATTCCTGGGAAAATTAAAACAGTTTAAAAGCTTGTTTTTATATCAACAGAAATTAAGCAAAGCCCAGAAGAGGAAATTTTTTTTTTGAACAGTCATTGTCATTTGCTTTTTGTATAAAAGGAGGAGAGAAAACCAATTCAGATCAGAAATCTGATTTTTGTGGGGGGAAAATTTTTTCATTTTTTTTTCTAAGGCTATATCACTGAGCCCTAGGTAATGTTAATATTTTCCTCAGCCTTTACCGATCCTTTGCTACGTAAAATAACATGGTACCAAAAATCTCATCAATAACATATTTACATTAAAGTCAATTAAATTAAATACGTTAAATTATTATTTTTTTTCCCATGCCTGCATCTTGTTCTTGGTAATGAACATCCTATAATGGAATCATTCCGTTTACATGACCAGAAAGGAGCTGCCTACAGAATCACCGAATTACAAAGGCGGGCTGTTCAACGCGCATGCGCAACATCCAATCCAAACAGGCGGGGGAGGAGAAGGAGGAGGGGCCACTCGATGTTGGTTTAGGATAGGCCCAAAGACCCCCCTACCCTCACACACACACACACACACACGCACACGCACACAATGGCAGCATCTAGCTGGTACTCGAACATGTACAAAGATGGCCAAAACAGCCCTGAACGTTCTCAATACATATCTCCTGTTATTAGTTGGTGTTTTTCGTAACATGACATCGTTCAGAGTGGACGTCTTCGTTATCACATTTTCGCCATTTAACCACTCGGCGCGTCCTCGTGACATTGTGAAAGGAAAACAGGGAAGCAGACGGTAAAAAAGAGAAAGAAATGACGGGTGGAAAAAACAAACAAACACACACGTGTTTTCAAACTTGAGCTTTCACTTGTCCGGACGCGCGCGCTGCTGTTTTTATTTAACAGCTAAAATTACGACGCGGACGAGCCGTCAATTGCAGCGGCGACACTCACCTTCCTCTTCGGCATTGTTGCTAGTCAACGGAAAAGCACGGGGAAAAAATGACGCGAAGCTATAAGGTCAAGCCTTGCAAATGTCCACACGGTGGGATAAATCCAACTAGCTCGCACTAGAGGATCGATATCTAAAAAGCACCTTGGCTAATATGTTGATTATTATGCACTTCCCCCAAAAAAGTCTGTGCCTCGCCCAGCCATTGGCCAGCGCGCACCAAATCCTCTCCCATGCTGACTCTCCATTGGTCAGTGCTGTCTCCATGTAAATAATAGCGTCACCGATGTTTTGATTGACAGCCGCCACTTGCCGCTTCCGATTGGCTGAGCGGCCTAGCTCTGACCCCGCCCCTTCGTCCCGTCCTCAAGGCGAGCGTGACAGCCAAGCCTGCCTCGCTCTCGGCGGATCTGGCGCATGTCGGAGTGTATTGTTGAATTGTCTCGAGAAAAACAACAACAACAACAACAAAAAGGAGCAGGAAAATTGACAATGCCACGCGCCGACCACATCTAGAACAGCGGGCATTGTGGGCTGCGGAATTTTACCAGTTCTATGGCATAATACTAATAAAACAAATGACAACAAAGCATACACACAAAAACAGTTTTTCCCAGTAAGGCAAGGCAAGATTATATGTATATCACCAGTCAACAACGAAGTAAACCCATCGTGCTGTACAGAGGCAAAGAAAAAAAAAAGATGAAAAGCAAGATAAAATCCCAACATAAATGTAGGATGAATGAAAAGGTAAAACAAAACACTAAATTGACAAAACACACAGATCACGGGTGTCAAAATTAAGACCCGGGGGCCAGATCCAGCCCACCACAAGATATTATGTGGCCCACCAAAGCAAATAAAGCATGCCTACATGTTTTTTGCTAAATAGATGATTTTTTTTTATTTGGGAGAAGATTTGGACATCAGTCTGAAATTGCAATTATTTTTCACTTTAACCACTATTTTTTTTTAAACATAAATTGGACAATAGTTTCATTCAAAAATATTTGCTTGCCACTATTTTTCATGACTTCAGATTTTTTAAATTTAATTTGTTGTAAATATTCACTATAGATTGTTATTATATGATATTGATTGTTATGTAGTATTGTATATTTTTAACAACAAAATGAATTTGAAATAAAAAAATCATGGAAAATAGTGGCAAGCAAATATTTTTGAATTATTGAAATTGTGTATATGCAATTATAGGATGAGGTGATTATACTTATATATGCTATTCACAGTCATAATGGCCCTCTGACAGAAATCATAAGAGTTTGACACCCCTGAATCAAATTAAAATTACAAAACAAATGCCGGATGGTGAAAAATAAGAAAGCATTTTTTTTTCCATTTCTGAAAAAGAAAGAGTGAACAAAGTTTTAAGACAGATTTGAATGTACTGACAGCTTTAGCAGATCTCAGGTGTTCAGGAAGTTTGTTCCACAATTGAGGAGCAATAATGCTACTTCACATTATTTTGTTCTAGTTCTGGAAACACTCAATAAGGCAGCACTCGATGACTGGAGGGGTCTGGAAGTCTTATAGGGAACTAAAAGCTAATTTACTGTTTCAGTTTCAGTTTATCAGTTTATTTTTGAAAGGGGACAATGCAATTTCATAAAACACATGAAGTACACATGGTTAAAAAAGCCAGAATTAGCCAGAAGGCTAGTGTAGTGTAACAATGTAATGTAAGTAATAACAGTGCTAGGTTAGCAACTGATTGTTTCATTGGTGAAAATCAATCAGCCAAAAGATCTCAAAAAGGTACAACAAAATTCCACAATCCAAAGAAATTCAAGAACAGATGAGAAATAAAGTGACTTCTATCAGTGTGGAAAGGGTTAAAAAGGTATTTCTCAAGCTTTACGACTCCAACGAACCACGGTGAGAGCCATTATCCACAAATGGAGAAAACATGGAACAGTTTTGAACCTTCCAAGGAGTGTCCGTCTTACAGAAGTTACCCCAAGAGCACAGCGACAACTCATCCAGGTGGAAACAAAGGAGACCAGGACAACATCTAAAAAAACTGCAGGCCTCTCTTGCCTCAGTTAAGGTCACTGTTCAAGACTCAACAATAAAAAAAAAAAAAAGAGACTGGGCACCAATGGCATCCATGGCAGAGTTCCAAGGCAAAAACCACTGCTGACCAAAAAGAACAAAGGCTCATCTTACTTTTGGGGGGGAAAAAAAAATTATATATATATATATATATCTGAATGATTCCCGAGACTTTTGGGAGAATATTCTCTGGACTGATGAGACAAATATTTAACTTTTTAGAAGGTGTGTGTCTCGTTACATCTGATCTAAATGTAACACAGCATTTCAGAAAAAGAACGTCATACCAAAAGTCAAACATGGTGGTGGTAGTGTGACGGATTTTCCACTTAAGGACCTGGACGACTTGCCGTGATTGATGGAACCATGAATTCTGCTCTTTATCAGAAAATCCCGACGTAGAATGTTCGGCCATCAGTTTGTGACCTCAAACTGAAGTGGACTTGGATTCTGCAGCAAGACGTTTCAAAACACACCAGCAAGTCAACTTCTGAATGGCTTAAAAAAAAAAAAAAAAAAAGGTTTTTGAAATGCCCCATCAAATTCCAGATTTGAATTTGATTGAAATGGTGTGGCATGACCTGTAAAAAGCCATTCATGCTCGAAAACCCTCTAGTGTTGCAGACTTAAAACAATTCTGCAAGAAAGAGTCAGCCAAAATATCTCCACAGAAATGTGAAAGACTCATTGCCAGTTATAGAAAACATTTAATATCAGTTGGTGCAGCTGAGGGTGACCCAACCAGTTATTATGTTTTGGGATCAATTACTTATTCACACAAGGACAGGTAGATTTGAATTTTTTTCCCTTAGTAAATAAAGTCACAATTTAAAAACTGCATTTTAAGTTTGCTTGGGTTTATGTGTCTGATATTTACATTTGTTTGATTATCTTAAAGTGGGGAAACTATGCAAAAAAAAAAGATAAGGGACAAATACTTTTTCATGGTTCTATAAATATATATATATTATCAAATAATATTATAAATACATTCAGTACATATGTGGTGCATATATTACATGAGTGTAAATTTATCATAACATCCAGAACCTTTGAACTTAGACGCAATAGTAGTAACTAGATATACAGTATCAGGGGTGACAAACCTAAGGGCTGTGAGCCATGCAATAGCCTGCGAATGCAGTGATTTCATCTGCCATGTAATTGAAAAACAATCAAAAACAGTCACAGTGAACTTAGATAAAAAGCTCATCATATGTAACCCACCCATTTGGATAGTATATCATAACCGTTGGATCGTTGCATCCTTTTCCTAAAATTAAAATGGCTCTCAGAGCCCCCAGATAATCATATTGCTAGGTGAGGTATCATATTGCTTATAATCAATACACATACATTTGTAGTATATATACTGCATGCGTTCATCCTGACAACATCCAGAACCTTTTAACCTAATCGCATGGCCTTTGTGTGTAACATCACATGAGCAGAAGTGTGTAGCGAAAGCCACAAAAATGACAAAAGAGCTTTTTCTGCAAACAAAACAAACCCCCCAAAAAATCCTCGTCATGAAGCGTGCACGTGTTGAAAAACACACAGTCAGCTGAATGAAACAATGAAGAGCACACGTGTAATACGTCAAGCCTGTATAGAAATGTGTAGAATTGGCACGTATAGAACACTATCTCATGTTATTACTAGACAATGTCTGCGTTTTGTTTTGAATCTTTGTGGAACATTTTGGACATGACAAGAGCATTAACGGTAGCCATTATGATAAAAACTTAAATTCTGTCCATTCAACAAGAATTCTGTTTGAAAATTGCACAGGCAACATTTCAAATAACACTTTTTGCATTCTTGCCTGGCTGCTCCTTCTTTTGGAATAACTGCTCAAAAAGAAAAAAAATGTCAAAGCAAAACAGGACTCGTGTCAGATATTTGCCTTTGTTTTCATCACTGGGGGCAAAAAATGCAGGCGGTGACATCGGGTACCAGGATGTATCGTGGTCGGTACTGTGGAGTTAGCTAAACTATATAACGAGACTGTATTTATTATAATACTGTATGTATTGTATTTGTGTCGTAAATTATTACAAAACAATATTTTCATTCTACATTGAGTATATATACAATTGAAGCCAGAAGTTTACATAGGCTATATAAAAAGATGCACTTTTTCCCCCCCTCACTGTCTGGCATGAAAAAAAAGAACTAAACTTTCCCTGTTTTAGGTCAATTAGAATTACCAACATTATTTCTATTTGCTAAACACCAGAATAATGAGGATTTTTTTAAAGACAAATTTTCAGTACATTCTTCCAAGTCAGAAGTTTACATAAATTAAATTTTTTATTTGGTACCATTGCTTTTAAACTGTATGACTTGGGTCAAACTGAACGGACTGCGTTATCCTTAAGCCACTTTGTAACCAGTTTGGCCGTATCCTTCGGGTCATCGTCCACTTGGAAGACCCATTTGTAAACAACCTTACACTTCCTGACTGATATCTTGAGATGTTGCTTCAGTATTTCCACATAATGTTCTTTCATCATGATGCCATTTATTTTGTGATGTGCACCAGTCCATCCCGAAGCAAAAACAACTTCACATGTTGCTGGCACCCCTGTATTTCAAAGTTGGGATGGTGTTCTTTGGCTTGCAAGCTTCCCTCTTTTTCATCCACATGTAACAATGCTCATTATGGCCAGACAATTTAATTTAGTTTCGTCAGACCACGAGACATGTCTCCCAAAAATGAAGGCCTGCAATTCTTGTTGTCCTGGGTTTCTTTGTTACCTCCTACATGAGTTTCGACAGTGCTCTTGGGGTAATATTTGCAGGCCGGCCACTCCCGGGAAGTTTCACCACTGTTCCATGTTTTCTCCATTTGTGGTTAATGGCTCTCACCGTGGTTCACTGGAGTCGTAAAGCTTTAGAAATGGCTTTGTAGCACTTCCCAGACTGATCGATGTCAATGAATTAATTTCTCAACTGTTCTTGAATCTCTTTGGATCATGGCATTTTGTTGCAATTTTTTGAGCTCTTTTGGCTGACTTTATTTTGTCAGACAGCTTCTATTTAAGTGATGTCTTGATTGAACAGCTCTGGAGCTAATCAGGCTTGGTTGGTTGTGTCTGTGTATGTGTTCACTGTGATGGGTAAAATGCAGAGAACAAATTTCGTGTGCATGCATGCATGTTTATGACAATAAAGGTGATTCTTCTTCTTCTTGTGGTCAGTGAAAATGAACTCAGCTTTCCCAAAAATGGGATTAGCCACAGTTAAATCATGATTTAACAAGAGGGGCAATTACTCCACGCCACGAAGGTTTAAATAGAATAGTAATTTTGTTGAAGGAAAAATGGTTAATAAATAGAAGGGGTCAAATATTTTTTCACAGTACTGTCTACTCCACCAGCTGCCACTGATAGATTGCAATACAGTCAGAGTGCCTTGACTGACATCTTGTGGACATCTACAGCAGTGCAGGTTGAGCTTTTGGACTTCCCGCTATTCTAGGATCGAATTTTTTAGGAATTAAATGACGAACACGAGCGTGTTAAATTGTTTTGAACATTTAAAATAGAAAAACATTCACTCTGTCCTCGTGTGGGCTTTATTGTTAATTTCCCTAACGTTCACATTTGGCACAATTGTGTTTTAGCTGAAAAGTATAAATAAACTAATCTATTTTTAATACTGTTTGAAGCTCCAAGCCCCGCCCCTCCCTTTCCCTGAGTCCATATGACGTCATTGGAGCAGCGCACTTGTCCATCACGGCGCACTGAGGAAATTACACATCGCATTCATTCACTTCCATCCATGCGTGCATGCAGGGCAATCATGCATTCAATTGCATGACTGTACTGTTGTCACGTCATCATCTGAGCCGCGTGTTAAATGTATGTAATGTAAATGTACTAAATCAATATGTGACCGCTGCCAAATAGGCGGGACTTCCTTCCGGCTGTCAGCAGAGTTGGGCTGTTTATCTCGGTGCGTTCACGCTAACAGTGCAGCGGTCAGATAGCGAGGTAAGCCTAATGGTCACACGCTATTTGATGTCATTTCAACGATGGTTTTTTTACCCTCTCTCTCCCCGTTTAGTCGACGATGCGCAGTTGTTGTTGCAGCGTACAAACGCCGCATAAGGGCCAAAAATGTCTGGATCCAATTTGACCCGGAATGCGGCTAATCTCGTGTGTTGTGCTTTTTGCATTGTTGCGTTATAACGTTTGTCACCTATTTACTGACCGCTCACGTCTGCATGCCTGATGTCATACAGTATCTGCACGTCTACCGTGTTTTACTAATACCAGTGAACCCCCCCCCCCCCCCCTCCCCTCCTTCGCCCCCCGTTTATCGCGGACATTCGTTCAAGGCCCACCCGATAAGAGAGAGAACATAGAAAAACGTTGTTTTGATAGTTTTACCCCTCACACACAGTTTAAATGCTTTAAACTTGTTAAATTACACTTCAACTCATTACTCTCAGAGCTCTCCGACTAAGAGGCAACGCATGCTTGCAACCCAATCGCATGAACTAATTTGAGTATTACACATTACTAGTAGTTATATATTTTGCATGGAGGTTAAAGCACGAAAGAAAAAGGTTGTCCACTTTGAAGTAACGTTTTAGAAAGGTCTTAACTTTCATAGTCAAGTATAAAAGGAAGTTATCCACTGTTAATAATAAATCCACAAAACAATAAAACATTAACATATTTAATGACCAATGACAAAGGCGTACTGCGAAGGTGCATCATGCCACATTTTTAGTCAGGAGCAACATGTCAGGTTGCCATGGTCAGTAGCATTAGTTGTGAGTCACAATGTGTCATGTTAACATGGTCAGTAGAGTTAGTCCCAAGTACCGTATGTTTGGAGAAAATCCTTATGCGTTTCTGAGATGGACCATTACATTGAAGATTACTTTACCAGGGTCAGGAAAGTTAATCATGAGCATCAATGTGTCACATTGACATGTTCAGTAGCGTTAGTCGTCACTAACCACCAACATGGGCACTAGAGTTAGTCATGTTTACCAATGTGTGACGGTGACATTTTCTGTCGTGTTAGTCGTGGGTAATACTGTGTCATGGTGACTACTTTAGTCAGTCAACTAAATAATCGGATCACATTAATATTCGATACCGAATCAGGTGACTAGTAGAGGCTTGTCTTCTGTTCGCAGCTTTCGGCACACGATGCATGGTCATCTTCTGCGTGGAGGTCTGGGCCCTCTGGCCCTCTTGTGGACCCTGACGGCACCTTTAGTTTCCCTCCAGGACTTGACAGAGCGCCCCAAGCTGCTCCTGGTGTCCTTCGATGGCTTCCGCTGGGACTACGTGAACCGCGTTCCCACGCCAAACTTCCACATCCTGATGGAGGAAGGCGTGACGGTGGAGCAGGTGGAGAGTGCGTACATCACAAAGACCTTACCCAACCATTACAGCCTGGTGACGGGCCTCCACGCCGAGACGCACGGCATCGTCGCTAACGAGATGTTTGACCCGGTCCTCAACCGCTCCTTCTCCATGGAGACGGACAGCATCTATGAGTCCCAGTGGTGGGAGCAGGCGGAGCCCCTGTGGGTTACCATACAGAAGTCTGGCGGGCGTAGCGGCGCCGCTATGTGGCCCGGTTCCGACGTGACGATCCACGGAATGTTCCCTACTCGGTACCTCCCATACAATGCCTCAGTTCGCTTCGAGACCCGGGTGGAGCACCTGGTCGAATGGTTTTCTGCTCCTGACAAGGAGGCGGTGGATTTCGGGGTCCTGTACTGGGAGGAACCTGACGAGAGCGGGCACGATTTCGGACCAGAGAGCTCCCTGATGGACGGTGTCATCGCCGACGTGGATGAGAAACTCGGCTTCCTGCGAAACGAGCTGAAGAAGGCGGGCCTGTACGGGAGTGTCAACCTGGTGGTGACCAGCGACCACGGCATGACGCAGCTCTTCGCCCATAAGATCATCGAACTAGACGAGTACGTGAGCAGAGACCTTTACACCTGGGTGGACAAAAGTCCCGTGGTGGGAATACTGCCCAAAGAAGGTAACTCTTACAAGAATCACCTTTCCACCTAACGTTCTAGGAACTTTTTTCTTCCAGGTAGCCTGCCAAATGGTTGCAGTTAAAGTAGATATCTTCCGCGCTGCAAGCCCGCCCCAGAGATTCCTGGCGCTCTCAGATGTACTTGGGTCTTCTTTTGGCCCTGATATATTACCCTGGAACTAAATGTAGACAATAGTTCCTCTAACTTAATAACGCATAATGGTCCTCCAAAGGTTCTTAGTTCCTTGGGTAAAGTTCCTGTCATGGAAATATGCTAATCATTTTATGGATGAGATGGTCAGTAGTTGTGACTAAAGATGTTAACACAGTCAGTAGTCATTAGTTAGTTGTGCGTACTATTGTTACTCCCGACTAACTCTAGTGACCATGTCGACTGGACATATTGTTTCTAACAACCAACTCCAATGGCATGTCTTGCAGGGAAGCTGGACGAGGTGTACGACAAGTTGGCCGACGCCAACCCCTACATGGCGGTCTACCGGAAGGACGCCATCCCCGAACGCCTCCACTACCGCCATAATGCAAGGATCATGCCCATCCTGGTGGAGGCTCGGGAGGGATGGACCATCGTGCAGAACAGGAGCACGCCGCTCATGAGTACGTCTCTACGCCTCGTACAAAGACTTTTGTGTGCAGCTTTTCCCATCTCTTCTATTATTAGTCCTACTGGAGCTGTGATATTTATTTATGTATTTATTTATTTTTACTTTGAACTGAATCCCACTTGATGAAATTAAAGAAAAAGCAGGAGTACGATGGTGTGTGGGAATAAAGCTTCCTCTTGCTTTCCCAAAGCAGACAATTTTATAATCAGGTTCGCTGTCAGGCGGAGTTACTCTCATCTTTTGGTACTTTGACACAGCAATGCTACTGAACAGTTACTAAAAATAGTACCTTAATAGTACCTTTACATTGAAAAGAGTCTGCTTCAGAATAATACCGCGTGAAACTGTGAAAACCATGCCACATTGCATTCATCGCACCAACAAACAAGAACAACAATAGAGGAGAAAGAGGCTCCCTGTCAAAACAGGGCACTGCAGACAAGTGCATTCCAGAGCTAAGCTAACAGATTGTGTGATGATTTTTTGGGGTCTTTTTTAGCTTCAAAAGTGAAAATGACAAATCTACTACTCTTCAAAATAGTGCACTGCAACAAATTGGGGACTGTGTCGCATATCACTGCAGCATCCAGAGCTAAGCTCACGTTAGCATGTGCGTTTCTTTTGTATAATTTCTAGCCTCTGAAGTTACAACAACAAATCTACTCTCTTTAAACCAGGGCACTACAGCCAAGTGGAGACTGTGGCGTATAATACGTTAGCATCCAGATCTGTTGCTCTGTATTTATTCAGTTGTGGTCTCTCCTCAGTGGGAAATCACGGCTACGACAACACTCTGCGCAGCATGCAGCCCGTCTTCCTGGCCCGCGGCCCGGCCTTCCGCCAGAACTATGTAAAGCCCACCATGCGCTCTGTGGACCTGTACCCTCTCATGTGCCACATCCTGGCTGTCCCGCCTCTGCCCAACAACGGCTCCCTCTCGAATATCCGGGACCTGCTGCACCCGGAGCCCACGGCGTCCCCGCCCGGTGTCCCCACCCCCCCGGGGCCGGCGGGGGCCTCCCACTTCCCCGCGGTGGTTGGCTTCCTCCTGGGGGCGATGCTGGTTGTGGGCTTCCTGGTGGTGTTCGTGCGGCAGGTGACGCTCAAGCAGCTGCCGTCGCTCAAACACACCAGTAGGGAGATGTCGCAGCCTTTACTGCAAGAGGACTTGCACCTGTAGCCGGAAGCAAGCAGAAATGCTGGACTTGTACCCCCACCTGGAGGAGGTCCAATCAGAAGCAGGTGGGGAAGCTGGTCCCAGTGTGGAGGCTCAACTTCTGGTGGTAGGACTTTAAAATCTTTCTGTGAAGCTTTGCGTGGCTTTACTTTGACTGTGAACAGGGTTCAAAATGGGTGGAAAATTCCCAGAAAATGTCTGTAAAGTATCGCTAAATTTCCATAGGAAGCTAAGATATGGAATTTTGGGGATATTCCAAACTGGAAACGTTCCATGAGAATTATTGGAATTCACTGGGAATTGAGCGCAATTTTATGGAAAAGTATCGTATTCAAGGATTCATCCATGAAAAATAGACAGCTCTCCTTGCCCACATGTGAGGGCATTACAGTACCCTAATTGCTCCATTTTTTTTCACTTGAGCGGCGGTGGCTCGAAAGCTTGCTCGTACCTCCTATTTTGGCTCGCTGCACAAAGGGGGGGAACAAAAAAAAAAATACAAAATTATAATAATCGACCAAGCGATGGCTTGTAACAAAAACCATGAAATCTGGTTGTTTTGGTCAGGACTAAGCTAAAATATATTTTCCACAACTATATTCCAGTTCCCTTTTAAGAGCCAACCTTCAATGTATTAAATTCCTGGTTTATTCCTGTTAATTCCCAACTTTGAAAATCCCCAGAATTTTGCAACCTTAATTATGAACCCTCTAACGTCATCACATTGTGTTCATACTACTACCTATGTTTGACATCCAAGCCCAATGTGAAGCTTTTGTTATCTCGTGCCACTTTTGCTCAGTGGAAAACAAGACAAAATGTGTCCATTTGTTGCCACAACAGCAGCAGCCCCTTTTACACAGCCTGCAAACATGGGATTTTTCGATCTTCTTTTTCTGTTATTCTGTATAAATGGCACCCAATGGGAGGATGAATTGGAAGCAAAATTTGAAAATGTTCTGCCTTGTGAGGTAGTATTAGAGCGTAATTGTATTCTGCAAAATTTAACATCTGACACTCTCTTCTCCCACCCTGTTGTGGTGAAAGCAAATTTATACATTACCAAATGATAGCCTCAAAGTCATCTAATTAATTGACTGCGGGATGCCGTGTTGTTGTGAAACAGTTGCTTCAATGTCCCGCTATTGTTTTGTGCTGCGTGGATAAAAGCCCGATCTTCTGTTACAGCTCTGATGCGGCCATTTTGTGGGATCTCTGTGTGGAAAAAGGAAAGTGTTTTAAGGCCTAAAAAGTTAGCGCTTTTGTGCAAAAGGCTTAAAAAAACAAACAAAAAAACAGTATACTTGCAACTCTTAGTGTTTCCCAGTGTTGTTGTTTTTTTTAATAGTAATATGAAAAATATCGCTATCATAATGGTGCGCCTGAGGGCCGGGATTCTGAAACACGGCGACGACTTTGAGACAATTTCTCACAAAAATAGTGTGAGGTGTGGCAAAGAGCCCAGGAAAGAAATTTTCTTCCTATGGAAAGCCGTTTGAACATTTATTTGATATCTATCTAGCGCAAGGTCCATGTACAAGTTTGGGGCGTCAAACTAATTTTTGTCACGGGCCACCTCGTAGTTATGGTTTCCTTTGAAGTGCCGTTATGACTGTGAACCCTTATAAATGTATGATCGGCTCATAATATTACATATACACAATGAATTGATTGATAGCTAGTTTTGAAATCAGAACCCAGTAAAACAAATTTTGTTCAACTATTATTCAGTTTATTTTAAAAGGGGTATTTGTAAGGAAAAAAAATGCTTGCAATATTACTGAAACTGTTCTCAACTGCCTTACCTGGTTAGTCTGGTCAGTTGGAAAAAAATAAACTACAACTACTAGTGAAGTGCTAGATGATAATGTCGTATGCATTTGTGAACTAGTGGACCGTTTTGCCTCACCAGCAACGTAGCTGTCTTACTAGTAGGGCTGTCACTACCAAATCTTTTTAGAATCAATTATCCTATAGATATTTCATCGAGCAATCGTCATTTTCAAAACTATTTTTTGTTTTTACGACTAGCATGCATTTTATTCTCATTTATGAGGGCTAGACTTCTATCCTTAAACTTTATGTCGGTACTGAGTATATGGTATAAACTCTCTACAGAATTTGAGACAACAAAATCAGCCTTTGCTAAACGATTTAGCATTTGCGATTAGCATTAGCACCCTAGCAATGATTATTTTAGGTAAAAAAAAACAAACACCAAAAAACGCTAACTACCATAAGCTCACTTAGACATGTTATATGTACATTACACATCTAATAGTGTCTTAAAAATCACTTATAGATGCTGCTTTGTCGTTTTTGGCAATGTTTTTCACTGGCCCAACAGGACGTCCGTCTACAACAAATGTCCGTGCGCTAACCATGGACGGTGGCCAAATGGTTTCTGTCAGTGCAGATTGGGTCTGAGCGGCACAAATATGCTTTTGCGAATATTTTATATTGCCTCGAGGCAGAAACGTTCGCCTCAAACAATTTTTGTGGTCGACTGATTTTCTTTTTTTTGTTTTTGCACAGCCCTACTTACTAGTAGGAATTGTCTTACTACTGGGGACAAAGCGTGCACTACTACTACGTGGATGTGAAGAAGGATATTAAGGATGTGGGATAAATGCTCAAACGGCTTTCCATGTCCTCCTTTGTTTGAATGTCAGCCGGCGAGCGCTCCTACCTGTCAATCATTCCATTCAGCATCGCTATGTGTCGTACAGTCTTTGCGTGTGGTCTGTCCTTTTAGATATCTATGTGGGTGGAATGTGAAGTGCAGTTTTGCCATCGTGAGTATTTTCTCTCTCTGGAAGTTTTTATCCTCTTTGCTTTGGGCTAGAATTGTTCCTGCTATTTGCACTACATGACCGACAGGGGGCAGTAGGTTACAGTATATACTTTGCACTTCATGTTGTAGTATTAAACAAAAACAAACAAAAAAAGAAGTTAGGTGCCTCTCGCCAAAAAGCTTTTAAATCAGCGTAGTCACAAAAGTGTTAGCAATTTACTGACATTTGTATTTTTCTTGTCTTTATGGCTTTCAGATTATTGTTGCGCTAACAAGGTAGCTGAGCACCCCAAAAATGACACTGTGATGTATTGTTTTTAAATTTCTATGATACATTTTCAGATTGAAAGAAAAAGTGTCTTGTTGACAGATGAATGAACACACACGCACACACACACGCACACACAAATGATTTGTTCAAAGAATGATTGCCAGATGAGTTGCATTTGTGAAATGTGACAAACTTGGTCAAGAAATGAACTGTATTTGCCATGTTAACAGGATTAAAATGCCTTCTGAGTTAAAAGGAGTTTCAAAGTTGCTTTGAGTTTCTACTCATTGAATGACTGAGATTATATTATTTATTCATTAAATATTTTCAAAAAATAAAATACATTCAAAGACAATTAAAAATACAAGTAAAAAAAATAAATCACAATCAAAGGACAAAAATACATCAAGGCATTTTTATAAATAAAATCAAAATAATAAAAAAACAAGTATAAAATATAAACAAAAATAAAAAGTACATTTAAAAAATAAACTATTATGAAATTATGAATAACAGCAATATAAAGGCATGATTAAATTAAAAATACATTCAGAAATGATTGAAATAAAAACTATGAACCCAAAAAAATGAAAGCATAAATACACAAAACAAAGATTAATAGAAATGTTTAGAAATACTAAAATAAAAAATTTTAAAAATAATAAATTTTAAAACTAAAAAAGGATTAACAATATAGGCATGATCTCTGTATTGCCACTGCTTTACAGTACAAGTGTGACTAAAAATTGGAAAAGAATTCAAAAGAGAAAATAAAAATACCTACTGCACATAGAAATAAATTACATTATAAAAAATAAAATTCAGCACAAAGAAAAATAAACCCAAAAATTACAAACAACACAAAGGCTTTATCATCTTTGTAACAGCAATGTTTTGGTCTATCTTTTAGATGCGAGATTAGATGGATACATTTTAAAATGATATACAAATCAAAAAATATAAACAAGGATGCCATCTAAAAAAAAAAAAAAATACTTTTATAGAGGAATAATTATCTTTTTTTTTTAACAGCATGATGTTTTGACACGTTGCAGGCTGGCGTTCCTAACGTTAAGGCCTGTGAGTGTGTAAGCGTAGAACGAGCGAGTTTGGAGTTTAGCAGCTAAAAACTTTGCTCATTTAGTTTGTGTGTCAGGTGTAAGTGAAGCCTGCAGACTTTGGAGGGGAAGCTCGCTTTGTAAATGATCAGTGAGCTTGCAGGTTCAAAGGTCCTGCACAGGGAGTCGCCGCCGTTGGAATCTGCCCGATCGGGCGTCGCTTCAGGTTCAGTCTCTCTCTCTCTCTCTCGGGGAGGCAGCCGGCGCCAGCACCGCTTCTCTTCTGGGCTCCTCGTAGGCGAAAAAGCCCACAACGTCCGATTTCCAGCATGGAAGTGACCGTGGATGACATCATGGTCCACGTCTCAGCCGAGCAGGAGCACGCCTCGCCCGACTACATGGACATCAGGGACGGGGACAAACGCAGCCGCTCCTCTTCCTCCTCATCTTCATCCTCATCCTCATCCAACCGTGAGGACGAGGAGAAAGCCCGAGAGAAGACGGAGGAGGAGGAGGCGGCCGAGGAGCTGATGGAGATGAAGGCTGCCGTCCAGGAGGCCAAAGCGGAGGAGGCGATCGGCGCATCCAGACGCTCCTCATCCTCCTCCTCTTCGTCCTCCCCGGAGGAGGACAACGCCGAGGACGGGATGCTGATGGCCTACAAGCACCAAAAGTCTGACTCCAAAGAGGACGAGGCGG
Source organism: Phyllopteryx taeniolatus (assembly GCF_024500385.1). Lineage (NCBI taxonomy): Eukaryota > Metazoa > Chordata > Actinopteri > Syngnathiformes > Syngnathidae > Phyllopteryx > Phyllopteryx taeniolatus. Next base: position 14,141,810 of record NC_084519.1, read on the forward strand.
TGAACTACGCCATCAAGACTCTGGAAAACGTCACCCTGGACCCGAGTGCCCTCGCGCCGGTCGAGCCCGGTCATCCCGAGGTCTCGCTATTTGTCAAGGTAGGACGACGTCTACAGTGCCAGTTCGAAGGTCACGATTGAACTTGTGTTTCCTTCCGCTTCCCGGTTCTCCAAAAAGTCCAGCTCGGGCTCTCTCAGTCATTCATCTTGGAAATGGGTCAACTTGCCATTCCAGAGTTGCCTCCCAAAAACTTAACCAAGCTCACTTTTGATTTACATTGTCCAAGAGCTAATTGAGGTATCCAAATATTCATTATTGCGCTTGTACTTTCCATACGGCATCATAATGACAGTTGTCACAGTACCGCGTCACGCTGAACAAAAGGGGGAACATTTAGAAAAAACCCTCGTGTGAGGACTTTTATCTTTAAAAACACTGAATTTTGTGACCCAACTCCAATGATATTGAATTTCACATCTCATTTTGTTTATTTATCAATGACAGATGATCGAATTAAGGTGAAAGGTCGCTATATTGCAGCTCATCGTCTGCGCCCACGCAATATCGTGCGGATTTAGAGTTGCACGCCTACACTGTCGTAAGACTTTGTGCCGCAACATGCAGTACGGACATACGGAGATCTTCGGAAAGAGATGCAGCGTAATCTCCGCAGAAAGACTGTATGCTCCGTGTCCGTTCAAGTAGAACATTTGCCAATTTCCCTAAAATGTGAGTCCTGGTGTTTGCAGTGATGCTTCCTCACATTTATGACAATGTAATGTGTGCCCATATATCTTATCTATATCTGACATTCCTAGATAAACGGCGGGCAGAGGTCACCGGTGTGAAGCGCCACACCCAAGTTTCGCAAAGTTCTCCACACTTCCATAAAAAAAAAAAAAAAGCAACCATAGTAAATTATGGAAATATGAAGACGTAATCAGTTTTAAACCTTCATTGACTGTAGTACAGGCAATGTTTTAAGTGACATTTTCAAATTCAACTTTCATGAGTGTAAAACCGCTGACTAAATACAACTAAAATCAAGTAAAACGACTCACCCTTTGTCGATCCAATTTGAAGGACAATTTTGCGTTTATTTTAGTTAGTTTAATCATTTCATTCCTTTATGAAAGTTTTCATCATGTAATTGATTAACAAAAATAAATATATTATTACATTTTAGAATTTAATATTTTAGATTTTATTGGAGTTTTTTTAATTGATTGTACATAAGAAAAAGACAGGTGGTCAACATTATTTTTTTGCTCAATTTGCCATTCTTGCTATTGTGCCTTTTAAAAATAAATTAGGTATTAAATTAAATGTAATGATTAAATTAAAAAAATATTTTTACATTGAACTTATTTTTTTTCTCAATTTACAACTTTTGTTATTGCACCTTCTCCCAGATGTGCCTTTCAATTAAATCTTTTTTTTTTTTTTTTTTTAATTGACTAATTAAACATATTTTACAAACTATGAGATTTTATTTTATTTTTGGTCAATTTGCCATTGTTGTTATTGCTCCTTTTTTAGAAAGTCTCTTTTTGTGAGTAAATAAATAAAATCTTAATTTTCTTAAATCTAATTTAAATACATTTTACATTTTATTTCTCCCCCCTCAATTTGTCATGAGTTGCTATTGCGCCTTTTCCAGGAATTGTGACTTTCTTCACGTTTCAGAAGACGTCAAAGCGCTTGAGTTGCTTTAGTTTTTGAAGCGTGTTACTGTTTGACAGGCCAGTGAATGATTAGCCTGACAAGTCACTGATTTTTACCGTCATCTTTAAATGCATCGTTTAATAGCTAAACTGTCGGAGAAATATGGATATTTGCTTACTATTTTATGACATTTGTTCAGTTTAGGGAGACTTAGAGGGACAGGAAATAAGGGGACAAATGGTTTTACTCCTCATGATTTGAGGTGAGGTTTTCAGGAAAAAAAGTTAATTCACGAGGTTTGCGGATTATTAATGATAATTATTACTTAAAATGAAACGTTTACGATCTTGAGCATGCTGTGAATTCTAAATCACAAAAACAAATTGAACTGGGAAGTCGTGTTTCTACGCGAAAACTCGAACTATAAATGAGGAGTTCAAATGCAAAAGCAGTCCAGTTTTTGTGAATTGAGTAATAATAAAAAAAAACTAAAAATATATATATATTTAATACAAGTAGATAAGTATATTACTGTATTTATATATGACTTATCTCTCACACACAAAAAACTCTCACAATTCTCTTTATTTTATGTTTAGTTTGACTGTAACTTTCAGTGGAAAGTGGTAACAAAGACTTTGAAGTCAGTTTTCTGAAGATATTTTTCAAGTTATCTGCCAAGCTATTGCTTGTTGTCACCTGCCACCATACGGCGCTCATATTTCAAGTTTGCTTTTGCAAGCCAAGGCAAAAAAATAATACAAATACAAATTGACAGCTTATATCTCGAAAACCTTTCCACGCCCACTGTATTTTTTTCCATTTATAATTGCATTTTGTCTTTGTAATGTGTATATTGGTTTAAAATGATGCAGTTATAATTCAAAAATGTATTCATTTTACAATATTAAGCTTCTTTTTTATGAGGAAAAACTTGTATTTTCCCAGGGTTTTGTGTTGACTTTCTCCATCTGCAGTAAAGGTGAAGTCAGGGTATTAAAAATGCAGCTCAGGCTCTGCCCCCTTGGGACCCCCCCAGTCTCCCTCCACCCCCATCCATGCAGCACAGCCTGACACCTGTTTGCACTCGGTGTCACTAAACGCTTTGCTGCTTGGATTCCAGCTGCTTTACTAGACAAATCTGATCTCAATCTGCATCCGCGACCCATCAGCATACTTTAGGACCACTTCAAGACCTCTTTGTGGGACAATTGGACAGTTGGACTTTGACACCGGGACTGTTTGTGTAGTCTGAAGGTAGGATGTAGTGGAGTGACACATTCACGTGTTTGGCACTGAAGAAACATGTCAGGTCCTGACAGGGAGCCTGACATTGAACTTTTTGTCAAGGTAAGACAAAAAGAAGTTCTTTTTTTGTGTGTGTGTGTAAAATGTGTATGCGTGGTTGTGTGTAACACAATAGCAGAGGTAAAGTTACCTGCGATGCTCAGTGATGTGCAGCTTCTTCTTCTCTTGCTCTACATCGTCCTCGGCGCCCCCTGGGACTCGACGGGTGGGACGTGCGCGCACCTGAGGCAGGTGGCATGACATTAAAAGAAAAGAAAATCATCCTCACGGGAATGCTGGTTCGTTAAGAACATTGACAACACGGCTTCAGAGAGTCTTACGAAATATAAAATACGTGTTTATTGCCTTCCCCAAGGGTGTTTCCGTTGGAGATGTGACCCACACGGGTCTGATGCCAAAACACATTCCATTTATGCGAATGAATAATAATAGCAAATAGTTGAAGAGCTCTTTTCTACTGAGAAACAAATACATGAATTCCACAAATCTTTCACAATCCAGCTAAATATATATATCAAATATGTGGCTTAGACGGGTCTGATGACATCCCATTTATGATATTGCATATGTAAATTTAAGTATGCGAATGCAATACAGAACACAGTTTCGCTCACAAAAACAAATTCTTAATATCAAAATTAACACTTCGTTATTTTTATTTTGGCTAATACTCCAGCAATTTGTCTGAGCCAGACTGTCGTGTGCTGTGTGTACATCAGCAGGTCAGCAGCCTTAGTATGCGTGTGTACGTGCTCGCTTGGTTGTTAGAGTGTGTGTTCTCCATGTTGATTGGCTGTCATTGTGTTACATTATATTCTTGTGTTTGTTTGTGTTGTTGTTGTGTGGTAACAATGACACAAGCAGGCACTGCATTCAAGCTGACTCAGCAACTTTTTAGAGACACGTCTGCTGTGTTCTCGTGTTTACCTGTGTGTATGTTTTTGTGTGCAAGTGTGTGCTATTTTTCATCGCTCATTACAGTATGTGACTTCAGCGTTGGAATTTTGAATATGCAACTGACCTACTGTTGTTGTGTGTGTGAGACATGTATAATTGAGATGGTGGTTTAGGTGCAAGCTCGAAACATGAGCCGATTCTAAATCAATAGGGTGCTTGCTGCATAGCTTTTTTTTTTTTTTTTTTTTGTCCCATGGGAGGCACAACGGTTGAAATTGCATCAGCTAAAGTTGCTCCCATTTAAAACTCGTTCACGACCATTGACGGCTGTTGAATTCAAGTATCCATGTTAACATGGAGGACTGGCTGTGAATGCATTGACAACCGCGTTCCCCACGATATTGATGGTCATCATCTGTGCCCACACCATGCCGCCGATTTTTAAGCGAGCATTTTTGATGGGATTTTGCAGTATATAGGCAAGTCCAAATTTAGTGTTGCGTGCCTTCAATGTAGTTGGAAATTGTGTCGCAACATTCTGGGCAGCACTGAAGTCGACTGGAAGGAATCCAGCGTGATTACAGTAAGAGCAAGAAGGAGAGGCAGAGTAGGTCCCCAACTAAATTCCAATAATAGCTGTTGTTCTCACATAGCAGAGACAATAAACAGTATGCGAGTATTGTTGTACGATTTGTTTTGTACAGGTTAGTGCTGCGTGTGAGTTAAAGTAGCAGTGGCTTGAAGGTTTCTAATTACTGCAACGTCGAGGCAAATTCCGTAAGCCTGTCTACCGCGTTTTGAATTATACTGTATGTTAGCATTAAGCGAGTGGACTTTCATGAGACAAACATATGGTTTTGTTTAACATTTTGGTGTTTAAATATACAATGCTGAATTCTCTTTTTGTTTTGTTTGTGTCAGTTTTACAGTAAACGTCAACTAGGAGTGACAACTAAACCGCTTGAAGCAAGCACGCCGGGTCTCTTATTTGGAGAAGCATGTCTTCTCCTTTTTGTTACCTTAATGTGACTTTACGTTAGTCTCGCACTTCTTGACAGCGGCAATGGGAGAATAAGTGCTAAGGAAAACAAAACAATTGTGTTTTAGTAAGTTTAAATGTGTTTAAAGCATATGGGAGGGGTAGGAAAAAAACTATTAAAACCTATCACGAGTCGGTTTGGAACATATCACTGTTGTAAAAATGAAACTGGATTGTTTTCCATAATAATAACAATTCCTAATTGTTTCCAGGCGGGCAGCGACGGCGAGAGTATTGGCAACTGTCCGTTTTCTCAGCGCCTCTTCATGATCTTGTGGCTCAAAGGCGTCGTCTTCAACGTCACCACCGTGGACCTCAAGAGGTGAGCGATGACGGCGTAGCCGCCGCCGCCGCCGCCGAGCCGAGGCCGCGTTGGCAATCGCTCACTCGTCCGCTGTGTCGTGCCCAACAAAGTGAGTTGTGCTGTGCAAATGTGGAGTGAGTATAGATAGGGTACTCCCTATAATATGATAATACTGCTCTAATATAGCACATCACAGCTGTCAAACTCAAGGTCTGAGGGCCAGTTTCAGCCCACCACGTCATTTTATGAGGCCCGCTAAAGCAAACCATGTGTGTCTACTTCATGCTACTTGCAAGTCGGGAGCAAAATTGCAAATTGTCTTCACCTTTAATAATGAGCTATTGATAGCAATTTTTCGTTACTAAACCCCTTTTTAAAATTACATGACTAGTTGAACAAAGCAGTTTCCTTGACTTTGTATATCAAAACTAGTTATCCAGCCTTTTGTTACAGCATATGTAATAATATGATGAGGCAATTAAACATTTATAGGGTTTTAAAGTCATAACGACCCTATGAACACAATCGCTGTTTGGATTCAAAATCATTACCGACTCACTACAATATGGTAAAGAAAGTTGCATTTTATTTGAATACAAATTTAATTTTTGCATTTCTAAGTAAAACTTTATTATTATTATTATTTTTTAAATGTTTGTTTGTTGGCCTCCCTTAGGAAGCCGGCGGACCTCAACAACCTGGCGCCCGGCACCCATCCGCCGTTCCTCACCTACGACGGAGACGTCAAGACGGACATCAACAAGATCGAAGAGTTCCTCGAGGAAATGCTGGCGCCGCCCAAGTAACACACTCATTTGGATTTTATGGAAAGTACGGGGTTTAAAAGTCAGGTTTCAAGACAGAATTATGGTTTCTAAATAGGGTTTCAAACTAGGGTTTTAAAATGAGGTTTGAAGACAGGGATAGCGTTTCAATGTCTTGTTTCAAGCCGGGGTTTGGGTTAAGGTTTCAAATTAGGGTTTTGAGGTCAGTGTTAGGGTTTCAAGTCCTGGTGTGAGTTTGTGTGTGTGTTGACCTGGTGAATTCCTTCCTTCCTTCTTTCTTTCTTCCTTTCATACTTCCTTGTTTTCTTCCAACCTTCTTTTTTATATGCATCCCTACTTTTGGCCCAGCCTGTTCATGATTATATTTTTTAAATAAAGAAATAAAATAATCATAATAAAATAAATCAATATTATAAAAATAATAGCAATTATTCATATTCTTCTGCTTATAATTGAGGTATCCCAAACTGGCAGCCAAGCAGAGAGAGTCCAACACGGCCGGCAACGACATCTTCGCAAAGTTCTCCGCCTTCATCAAGAACACCAAAATGGACGCCAACGACGGTGAGGCAGCGCACAACACTTTGGGGACTACAGGGCGACATACTTGAGAAAAAAAAAAAAAAAGGTTTAAAAAGGGAAATTAGATTAAAGCCTTCTCAACAAATTTTATATTCAAAAATAAAAATGTGTTCATTTAAATGATTTACGTGTATAATTCCATTTTAAAAAGGTGAAATAATAAAGCCTTTCAAAACATTTTTTTCTCCAAAATGTTTGAATAATTCTAATCATTTATAAAGTTTGTAATTAAAAATATATATATTTTTAATATGTGGAAAAGTGAAAATAATTTAGTAAAATAATAATTTTTAAAATTCAGCCTTACAAAGATTTTTAATGATTCCTGTTAAATAAGTAAACAAGTTTTGAACAATTAAATTGTCTCAATACTAAAATCCCCAAACTCATTTTTAAATTACAGCTTTAACATGTGAAGTGTTAATAATCAATTGAAATAAAAGAAAAAGTATTAATTAAAATATGTCAAAAAAGGGAATATAAAAGCCTCCCAAAGACAACTTTCAATGAAGAAATGTGGTAAAGTAATAATTTATTAATTAAAAATAATATGAAAGCCTACAAACATTTGTTAAAGTTATAAATGTGTAGGGAAAAAGCTACTAATTCTTTCATAATTGTATTAACTTAATAAATAAATAAGTTGCCAGCCCAGGACAGCTTTTAACGTGTGAAGTGTTAATAATCAAATGTAATTATTAAATATTTTTAAATGTATATTAAAGCCTTCCAAACACATATCTTTCAATAAAAACAGTGTAAGAACTGTTGACAATTAGCTAATACTTTAAAAAAGTGAAATGATCGCAAAGCCTGTCAAGCATTTCGTAATTTCAAAATGTGGGGAAAGGGAGTCCTAATTTAATTACTTAATAATTTATCAAGTCAATGAATAGCCAGGCCAGGGTAAAATGATATGATTCCGCCACTAGAGGGCAGCGGACTCCACTATTTGCATCCCACTGAAGCCTTTGCTGCCACCAAGTGGCCATCATTGCCCTCTTGACACTGCATAAGGTCGCATTCGTTGCATGTGCTTCAGCCCTGGAAAACGCGCTGACGAGGGCCCTGAAGAAGCTGGACGACTACCTGAACAGTCCGCTGCCTGACGAGATCGACGCCAACAGCGCGGAGGAGGAAAAGGCGTCCAGAAGAAACTTTCTGGACGGAAACCAGCTGACGCTGGCCGACTGCAACCTGCTGCCCAAACTGCACATCGTCAAGGTAGGAGACGAGAAGTCCGTTTTACTGAGCAACATGAAGTTTGGGCAGCGTGTTTAGCAAGAGTAGACCAACAGAAAAACGCTGGAAGTTTGCCATTTTGCTACAAAGTTCCCATTTTAGAGTCATTATCGGGTGTCCTTCAAAGACCGACATGTTTTTCCGATTGATACTAAATTATATGAGACAGATGGGTGATGTTAAATTGGTAGACATTTGAGTAAATGAATGAGTTTTAGTCACCACGTGTGTGGGCAAAAGTTTGATGATTGGCCACAAGACGCAAAACCAGAGCCGTTCCAAGCCTCCGCGTTTGATTTTAGGGCCCTCTGCCTCTGACAATGATGTCCAACAAATGAGCTAAACTACAATAGACAATAGAATAGACCACCGCGCCACCTCTGCACCAAACTCCTATCACGCAAGTGATTTGAAAAGTTGTTTGTTTGTCTGTTTGCGTCTTGCAGGTGGTGGCCAAGAAGTACCGGAACTACGACATCCCCTCGGACATGACGGCGATCTGGCGCTACCTGAAGAACGCCGCCGCCCGCGACGAGTTCAACAACACGTGCGCCGCCGACTCCGAGATCGAGATGGCCTACAAGGACGTGGCCAAGAGGCTCGCCAAGTAGCCGCAACCTTCCTTTTTACCCTCGGCCCTCCAGAGATTTATTAGTTTAAGGATGCTCAAAGGCGCTCAGATGTGACCGACGCTCCCGATCCTGCTGTCTGTATTTATTCCTCGTGACACAAAGCTCCCTTTCACATGTGCTGCAAAGCTTTGACTCACAGGCGCGTCGAGGCCGGTAGATTTATTTATCCCCACGCCCGTGGCCGTCTCGCCTGACGCCGATGTTTATTATTGAGCTCCCGCTGCGCCTCGTCCTCCCCCGGGACGGCGCCTACGAGCCGTCAACGTTAATGTTCCTCTTGGTCCTCATTAAACTCCGCTTGTTCTGCCTCCTCACGCTTTCTTTTCGCTCTTACGCCAAAGATTGAAATACAGCGAGTATGGCGAGGGATACGTTGCGGACCCACCAGTCGTCTGTCAAATACACAAACCGTATGACAAATTGGGTCAAGCGACTGGGGGCCCAGGTCAAATTTAGATTTCTTAAATCGGTTGACTTGATCCCATTGCCAGCACGACATGTTTGACCCATCTATGCTTTTTCCTCTCTAATGAAAGTACATTCAGAGCACACTGGGGGTTTATTTCCGCAACATTCCAAATCGTAAAACATTCAGTGGGGGGGGGGGGGGGGGATAACAAATATCGTCTAAAAGTAATAAAAAGAAAGAAGTTTCATCTGGTTTATTTTTAGTTTCTACTACAAAGATAACTTTCAGCAAAAGAACAACGGAAACAAAAAAAGATACACAAAATAACTCAAGATGTACAAAAACAGTATTAAATAAAATTAACATTCAAATGTAAACCCAAAAAATGATGTAACTCAACAGGTATCTGAAACTGTGATTAAACTGGTATAAAAAATAATAATAAAAATACAGCGGTGCTTTGAGATATGAGTTTAATTCGTTCCGTGACCAGGCTCGTAACTCAAAACTCAAATCATTTTTCCCTGTTGGAATGAATGGAAATGAAAATCCTCCTAAAAAATAAATAAAAATAAAATAAAATAAAATGTTTTTTTTAAATAAGGAAAATAACACTATAATATTGGACTTTATAAAAAGCAATTACATCACTGAATAGAATGTAAAGCGTTAAACAGTCTTTGCCACATTTTTTGCTTCATTCCAATAGACACTGCTGTTCATTCTGTTGTACCCACCTTGGCCACCAGGAGGCAGTATTATACTGACACTGTACATGGAGCCAGTCTCAGCTCCTCAGCCACAGTAGTAGTAATCATTCTTCGCAGAGGATAAAGAATATATGCCTGTGAGTATTGTCATACTGTCTGTTTACATGTGTTGCTGCACAATTTGTGTTGAAATATCCGTTGCTTAAAGCATAATACCGCAACATAGGTATTTGGTTAGCCAGTCTATGGTGTTTCCCATTATGTGTTAGCATTAAGCTAGTGGGGGCATTCTTAAGGCAAAGTTGTTTGGTTGTTTTAAATACACAATGTGTAATTCTTTTTGTGTTATGATTAGTTTGACATAAACTTCAACTTGGTGTGGCAATAAATAAAAAGAATTCAAATATTTTTTGAATGGTTGACTATTTGCCAAACTGCTTGTTAAAGTGAGTTGAGTTCACTGCCAACAGACATCGCTCGTATCCTAAGTTTTTGCTCACAAATCAAAGCAAATAACCAGCAACACACGCAAACCGAGCATACAGCAATACTCGCAGGCATAAATTCTCTTTGGGAACAATGACCATTACTGAAGCTTAGTTGGGGACCTTCTCTGTCTCTTCTTCTTGCCGTTAATCAGGCTACACCGAAAGGTGCACAACTCTAAATTCGGACTTACCTGTACACTGTGAGAAAACAAACAAACATCATAAACGACTGCTTAAAAATGCGTGATATAGCTGAGGTTCAATCCACATGCTTTTTGCTGAACCTTGTGAGGGTCAAATTAAAGTACATCGCGTGGGCGCTAGCAATCACATTTATCAGTCCATTATCCGGTCATCAACAGCGTTCTGAAAACGTCCGAACGCACAAGGAGTGAGTGGGCGCAGGGGGAATGCCCTCGTGTCAGCGCTGTCCGCGTCTGGTCGAGGCCTGTTCCGCATGAAGTTCTGGCACGCCGCTTCATTCCGCCTCGCGCCGCGTACCCGCCTCGGCCTGACAGTCGGGATGATGTCTAATTCCAAACAGTGTCATGGATCCGGGGGCCGCCCACAAAGGGGGGCCGCCGACAAAGGGGTCCTTTGTTTGCACGCTTGGTGGCTGTCCATGGTCCTGACACTTAGAAAATTGACGCCATTCCTTTCACAACTGAGCGCCTGATCAGATCTGGCAGATGTTATTGCATGTATGAAGTTGATTTAATAAGCACACTTTTCTTTGTTTTTGCAGACTTCAAAAAAAGAGTTCCAAGGGTGGGGTGGGGTGGGGGTGGGACGGGGGTGATTTAATGCACTGGCGAATGATTTCTGGCTTGAAACATGGTACAAATATAAAACACAACTAAACATGGAGGTACAGTATATGCTTTATATGTTGTCATTTATTTTGTTGGAATTTAAAATAAAAATGTGGAGATACTACACACGTTTCTGTTGTGAAAATGCTGAAGAGCAAACCATTCAAACTTTAAAAAAAAACAACAATAAATAAATCACTAAATTCTGGATAAGTGAACAATTACTTTCCACAATCCCAATATTTCCCACTTTTTCTAGAGTACCTTGTTTCACTTAAAATCCCCATTTAAGTGAATGAGACTTTAAAGAAAACAAAACAAAAAATCCTCATTTTCCCATTCCAAATGTCAACTGTTTAGCTCATTCAAAACGTCTCCGGAACTATTTCCCAAAGATTTCACACTAAGATTTCCACATTTCAGAGACATTTTACATATTTACTACCTCGTTCCAAATTTCTTTACCAATTAAATCCATTTAGGGCTATCACTATCGAATCTTTTTAGAATAGATTCTCCTCTTGATTATTGATCAAATCTAATAATAATCTCCCCACTTCGCTATTTAAAAAAAAATAAAAAATAAAAATTCTACTAACACGCATTTTATCCTCATTTATGAGGGATGGACTTCGATCCTTGAACTGCATATGTTGGTACTGAGTGTAAGGTCGAAATTGAGTGTACAGCACATGAGACAGCTAAATGCTAAATGGTTAGCAATCGCGATTAGCATTAGCGCGCTAGCAATTACCATTTAAGGTAAAAAAAATAAAATAAAAAAGGCTAACTACCATTCAGCTGACTCGTACTTATGTTAAATCTACATTACACATTTAACAGCGTTTTACAAATGACTTACAGACGCTCCTTTGCCGTTTTTGGCAAAGTTTATCATTGGCCGAGCACTGCGTCAGTCTGCAATAAATGTCCGTGTGACACATGGGTTCCAGCGGTATAAAAATGGTTCCGGGCGGAACCATTTTCTTTTCTTTGGTCCCGGCGGATCTTCAAGGCAGAAATTTTGTGTCGAGCTATTTTTCAAGTCGACATAGTCGTTATTCGATTTTTTTCCCCAGCCTTAAAACCATTACAACTACAAAATGTTCAGCACATTCAGGACATCACATTTCCCAATTGCCCACATTTTCACAATACAATTCTCTAATTAAGAACTATTTTACATATTTACCTCCTCCTGCCACATTTCTTAAGTTGTTCAAAACATTTCCAACCAAAAGATTCATATTTTATATTTGAACAATTCTTGAGCATTCCCACGCAAATGGCGTTCCCTCGCTTGTTTTGCAAATGGTATTTCAGAAAATAAGCGAGACCAGAGACACATGCTTTGGGACCCCAAAAAGTGGTTCCAAGTGGGGTTGGGGGCCGCTTCAGTGCGTTGACGGATGATTGTTGGCTTCTGCAAGATTCTTGGCGGATGCCTGGATACACTTTTGCCGCCAGCTGATCATTTCTCGCATTGGGTCAACAAAGACAAGTTGCGTTTATGAGTTGGGTTGGGGTTTGTGTGTGTGAGTGGGGGGGGGGGGGGGGGTCTGGGATCTGGCATTCATTTATCTTGCAGAGGCAAAAATGCGTTGGAGCGCCGCTAACTTAATAAGCACAAGCTAGCCTGCCTTTGGCACCGGGGAGGGCCGCATGGGTGGGCCGTCCCCCTCATCCGGGCACCGCTCTTAAAAATCAGTCTAGGGGGCGCCAAAGTACACACTTGCTGTTGACTCAGTGGGATCGAATTAAGATGACTTGGGTAAGTTTTATGAGGTTGATAGTGAAGCTATTTCCAGAGTGACCCTTGTTGCCCCCCCGACCCCCATTTTAGACAGCCCCCAGCCCTGCTTACTCTGAACTCAAATGAGAAATCGAGATGCATCTCTCAGCTCGTGCAGAGGAAAAGGAAAAACGCAGTTCTGTGAGTGAAAACAAAATCATTTAGAACACTAGAAAGACCCCCAGAGGAGCGCAGACCTCCGCCAAGGCCCAACACAAGTCCGTCAAACTTGTTTCTAATCATATTTGCCGTTTTTAATCAACCAGAGAAACAACAATCCCAAACACAGTTTTATAAAGTGCATGGAAAGTTTAGATTGGCCAAGTCAACACCTAGACTTAAACCCTATAGAGAAAATGCCTTAAAATGTGTTAAACTGTGTGGTGTTTTTTTATTTATTTTTTTTTTTATTGCCATTTCACTTTTCTAGATTTTCCTCGTGGGGTTCCAGCGATGGACCTCCACCCCTGCATTACTCACACGTCGACCGCTCCATAAGAACTTGAGCGCCTTTGTTCGCATCAGCAGTTATCTGACGCAATAGTGAGTTACTTCGCCATAATTACTTGGCCCATTTCTACCACTAGTGCGTGGAGTTAGCGAGTGAGTTGAGTTGTGGCAGCCCCCCCTGTTCGCCGCCCCTGGGCACACATAAACTGCCCCCATCTCTGCTCTGCCAGATTTACTGTAAATGTCACACACGTTAAACAACAAAAATCATGACTCCCAAAGAACTAAGACCACAGAGTAGCCATTTTCAACAATGAACATTGTGTGTCTCACAAACAAACTCTCGGTTCAATGTTCAATTTACGTCTTCAAACAAAAATAGAATAATTCACATTTGCGTTATTTGTCTTACCGTGCATGTTGCTTGACTTTTGGCACTCTTTGCCCTCAACAATCCTTTTTCAAATTTGCTCGATAATGCGAGCAGTTCCTTCGCGTGCACGTGCGCATCGATGAAAACGTCACGCCACTGACCAAGATGGAGGTCCGGCGTCTATTTAGCACAGCACTTGGGATTGTTTTTGCACTGTGATTAAAAAAATAAAAGTTACAAGTAGTTAAAAACAAGATCGCCGCCAAATTCGAACTCTGGTCCAAAGCCGCCGTATTTACGTGCGTAAAAGATGACGTCACCGCGCATTTACGTCAAGATAGAGCATGCGCAGACAGAGAGACAGTTTACATGAAAATGTACTTCGGATTGGTTTGGGAAAAAGGAATATTCCACCCAGTGGCGTCGCTCGCCTATTTTTTTTTTTTTTTGTTTTGTTTTTTTTGTATTATGTGTTAATGGTGAAGGTTTATTGTCGACTCCTCTCTGTGACGTGTCATTTATTTCCACCCTGGCGGGATGTTAAGAGTATAAATTGCAGTTGTGAAGTGTTTGAAATGAGCGCAAGGCCTTGCTTTTACCTTCCACACAGTAAACCGATGCAAACGTCTTTGGGCGTCTGGCTTGTTTTACCTTAATTATTGTAATTGCACAACGACGGGAATGTCGAACTTAAACCAGCGGGAGTTTATTTTATTTTTTTCCCCCCCAATTTAAATTCACGGAAACCCCAAGAATGTTTTTGACGTGAACCTTCTAGAAAACACACACACACACGTGGATGGTGAGGCTTGAAGCCCCCCCCCCCCCCTCCCCTCTATTTCTTCTTCTTCTTCTTCTTCTTCCCAACTCATGTGAACACTTAGATTGGCTCTATTATGTCTGGGAATAATGTAAAACAGCTTCCCGGCGTGTCTGTGTCTCTGCTCCCGTCTCTGGAACGCCACTTTGACGGCGGCGGGATTCTGGATGAGCGACGCCCAACTAACCCCCCCACCCCCCCACCCACCATCCACCATGAACCCCCCGCCAAACTGCCGCCATCCAAAGACAACTTGCGCTCAGACAGAGCGACGTTCCCAAGGTGACACCGCACGGAAAAGTCGGAGTAACTACGATGACGGACAGACAACAAGGAAAAAATATGTTGGTACACCGTATTCCTCATTTATTATTATGTTGCCACAAACATGACATTTATTTTTATTTTTTTTAATTGTGGCCACAATATAGGTATAATGTGCAGAAGATGCTAATTTTTAACCACGAAGAAGCTATCAGGCACGCATGAAATCCAAATGAATACCGTTAAAAGGATTCCTGGACAGTTGAATAAACAAATCAAACGCACATTCTTGAGAAATGGTAAAGCACATGACATCTGTTGGCAGTTTCCTAAAAAGGTGCGCTCCATTTGCTTCCCCAGACGTCCAAATCGCTCGTGGAATCAGATTAAACCCACAAATTAGCATATTGGGCACATGGTATATCTACATTGTGACCACAATTAAAAGAAAATCCCCACATCATGTCTTCGGCTCTGTAGAAAACAAATTGGACAGTCACCAAAATTTCACTGACACGTTTGTACCTTTAAGAGGAGGTGGCGGAAACACTTCCCGATGACCATATTTGGTCCGGACCTGCCCAGAAACGTCCTGACAAATGAAATCAATCAAATTCATTCCCATGATAAGTATTCCTGTAAGTCCTAAAATGTCACACATCAGCAAGGATGGAAAAACAAAACACATCACATGAAAACACACACTCACACTCACACACACACACAAAGGCCTTGGAAGCGATTGGGACAGATGTTGGTAGTTATCGGCAGACTGAAAAAAAATCATGTCATTAAAATCCATCAAATCATCTAAAAGCTTTTTATTTGCTTTCTCCAGTTACAACACAAATACTTTGACTTTTCAGGCTGAAGCAGCGGGAATGTTGTGTGTGTGTGTGTGTGTGTGCGTGCGTGGAATATCTGATTCCCTCTGCATGCAAACCTTCAATAATAGTCCTCCCAAAATGACTTTATTATATTAGCAGCCACTAAATAACAGATTTTATGACAACCGACTGCCCACCATTGACGTCTGCGTCAATTTTACATGACAAGAAAGTTTGTTGTAGCGCTGATAGTGCAAAAACACTGTTCATGATTGATGAATGTGTAAGAAGAAGAAAAAAAAGCAAGTTAACTTTGGATGAAACGGTTTCCTCATTTCTCACAATTTAGTCAGGAAATCATACAAAAAAGCTCAAGCGGACTACTGTACAACAGAAAACTTTAAATAAAAAATAAATTGGAAAAGTAGAAAAAAGAAACAAACAATTACATTAAGTAAAATATATATTTTTAATAAAATTAATTAATAATTTAAATAAAATAAAAAGGAAATTTAACACAGAGTAAGAAATTTTTTATTTCAAATAGAAAGTAAAAAAAGTAATAGAAAAATGAGACATTTTTTTTTTTGTTTGTATTTTGTTTTTGTTTTTGCACAAAATCTCCCAATTGTAATCTTTTTGTGTGCTAAATTCAAGTGTCCCTATACCCCTAAAAGCGTTAGGAACGTCTTCCAACAATGTATTTCTTTTTGCAATTATACCATGCTCAGTTTTGTACAAAATACTACTAAATTCCTGTGAGAAGAGACGCCCATTTGAAATAGAAAACGTGCAAGTGAGGTCCTGCTTGACTAAACAAAAACTTTAAAATAGTTGACTCCAAACTAACCCTAAAAAATTGCGCGTTTGCTACCAATTACAAAATTAAACTCAAATTTTGTGACAAGTGATTCCTTTGGCATATCAAATGCAGTGCAGGAAGTGAGGTCACACAGGAAGCAGCCATCATCTTGATGACGCTAAAAATGCGTGTTTTGTACTAAATTGCACCACTTTTGGTTTTGTACAAAACTTTACAAAAATGTTGTACCTATGTTTGTATTATCAAATGTGCCAAATAAATGGAAAAAAAAAAATAATCATCATCTATCATATAGCTGACCTAAAAATTGTGTTGTCTAATTATTACCCTGTATTACATTTTTGTACAAAATCCTACTAAAACTGAGTGAGGACTCTGGACTATCAAGTGTGTAGGATGAAAGACAATTGTTGTCTACTAACAGCCAATCAGGCAACAGTATGACATCACATGACTTTTGTAACCATCAATAAGTGCTTTTACTGATTCAAGATGGCATCAACACGAAAAAAAAAAAAAGATTATTAAAGAAGACAACAATGCGAGTGTCAAACACCCCGACAAACTTTCTCAAAGTCATCACTTATAAAACAATAACAACAAATCTTCCGGGTCCTGAGCTCTTCTATCGCAACTTCACCGATTGGCTGAATCTCTTGGCTGTAGACGTAAAACTTGCATCTTTGGGTACCACTGTAGTTTTTTTTTTTTTCTTTCTTAAATTATCAGCTTTTTTGTTGTTCTTTTGAAAAATGTAGTCATAAAGACGCAGCAATAGTATTGGGATGAGTCAAGTTTCAAAAATACAATAATACATACATAAGTTATGGCTTCATAAGTTAAACAGGAAGCGGAACGCCCTGTAATATACACGTTTAAATAAGTCTCGCTGCTCAGTGCGTCTCTGTATTGTCGTATAGAAAAAACAAAAAACATGCCTAATGCAAAAAAAAAAAAAAAAAAAAAAAAAAAAAAAGCCTTAAAGGACCAACCAGTAGGTAAGACACACGTAAAAGAAAATAAACAATTACACTCGCGCATTAAAGTCGGACTCTTACCAGAACAAAGTCATATATTTGAGAACAAAATTTTTAATTTGAGGAAAAAGGCCACTTTAAAAAAAAAAGAAGTTATATTTGAGAAAATATACATTTTTTATGAGGTAAAAAGCTGTAGATTGTCGAGAAAAAAGTAGTGTATTTGAGAAAAAAAATCATTTTCAAAAGAAAATTGTATATCCAAGATAAGTAAATTCTTCAGATAAAGTATTTAGAGAATTTTTTGGTGGGAAATTAGAGGAAAGTTTGAGAGAAAAGGTTATAAATGTTAAAGAAAAAGATATATTGGAGGAAAGAAAATAATATTTCTTTAGATAAAGAATTTCTCAAGAAAGGTTTGAAAAATAAAATAAAGTAATATAGCTTTGAGACCGTTAAGTAGTTGGAAACAAGTTGTAGAAATTTGAGGGGGGAAAAAAAATCAAATTTTTGAGAAATAAGACCGTAGAGAAAAAAAGTTGAACATTTGTAGTCTTTTTTTTTTTTTAATTCATAATTTTAAGTTGTATATTTTAATAAGCTGAATACTTGAAAAAAGGTATAATTTAAGAAAAAAGTAATATTTGAGAATACTTTTCCGTAATTTTAATAAACTTGTATATTTTTGAGAAAAGTTGTATTTTGAAATTATATATTTAAGAAATAAGTTGCATATATTTGAGAAAATGTCATATTTTTGAGATTCATATTTTCTGGAAAAAAGTTTTACAATTAAGCAAAAATCATATTTTCGAAAATTTCATTTTTTCAAAAAAGTCATTCATTTTCATTTGCGAGAAAGGCCATTATTTTGAGAAAAAAAGTTGTAAATTACGTTTCCCTCAAAATGTGTAACTTGTATATTAAAAAAACTATAGAAGAAAAAAGTCATAGCTGAGAGTTTAAAAAAAGTACATTTTTAGAACGCAGTATATTAAAAAAAGTCATATTTGAGGAAAAAAGTTGCAAATAGCTTAATTTAAAGTCCTGTTTTCAGAAAAAAACATCTTACAATTTAAGAAAAAAAATTGTGTATTCGAGAAAAAGTTGCATATATTTGAGAAAGTGTCATTTTCTAGAAAGTGATCTTTTCAGGAAAAGTACCTTTTTCAGGAAAAAAAGTTGCAGATGATTTTTTCCCCCCTGAAAATATACAACTTAATTCTGGTATGATTAGAAAAACAACAACTGCGAGAAAAGCCATATTTAAAAAATGAAAACAGTTCTCGATGACTTTCCCCTAAAACCAAATTTATTTAGGTAAAATTCCGACTTTAACTTGGTGTGTAATTATTCATATTCTTTTTTGTTCTTTGGAGTTTGTGCCTCATCCACGTTGCTATTAAAGACATACAAAAAAAGTCTGTTAGGAACAATGTGCTGCTTATTGCTACTCCGAGCGTTTTGGTCCGAACATTCCAGGAAGACAAGTTTGCACAAGTCAGGACGAGCCGCTTCAAAAAAAAAAAAAAAAAAAAAAAAAAAAAATCCCTTTTCAGTCAGGCGTTCAGTAGGGCCTCCACACGGCCTCATCCATGCGTCCGGCCGTGTTGAGGACGGTGGGGGAGTTGCTGTGGCTGCCGTCTCCCGCGTCTACGCCGCCGTCCGCCTGGTTGGGGTTGACCAGCGAGGTCCCCGTGGAGGCGCTGGTGCAGGGCGGCGGGGCCACGCGCGAGGGCGACCGCTCCCCGCCGCCGGACACCATGGAGATCTGGTAGGACCCGGACGAGGCGCCGTAGTACAGGTAAGGCGTGCTGCTGGTCTGGAAGGGTCCGCTCTGGTTCTGCGTGGAGCCCGGGTAGGGCGGCGGAAGGTAGGTGTGGTAGTGAGCGCTCCCCAGCGACATGGCGGAGGTGACGGGCGGCGTGTAGGTGAAGGTGGCCGGGTAGTGCATGCGGGGCCCGCTGAAGCGACTCTCCGTCAGGGAGGACAAGCCCGGGAACTGACGCTCAAACTGGCCCGGGAACGGGCTCAGGTCCGAAGAACCTGAAGGAAAGACGACAACCGCGAGAGTCACGAGTAGCGCCTTCTGCACACGTGCCACCTTCACTTAATTCACAGAGCTCGTAAACTCAATTTATTAGTATATATTGAATCCATTTTCCACATTGAAATGAATTGAAATGCCATTAATCCGTTCCAGTTCCCCCAAAACATTTTTTTTTGTTACGTGCTTTAAAGAAAGAAAAATCGTAGAGCCAGACCGGTATGTTGTTTTCACGGCAGATACCGATTATCAGTAGTCAAGGAGGCTGGTAACCGATATTTGGAGCCCATATTTATTTGCAGTAAAAGGGAAAATATTGGTGTCAAAATATTAAATAACACAAACACTTGGTTTAAAAATCTTTAAGCATATGCTAATTGAAACAGCTTTTCACATTTGCAACATATTCGGTTTCTTTTAAGTAATGTTCTTTAATTAAGTTCATGTTAAGACGAGGACAACTTGCCTATTTGAGAGAAAAGTGGCGTAATTGAGAGAATCTGTTGCATATTTTTTAGTCGCACTCAAACTATTTTGTTTGTTTATTGAGTGTGACTGTTAACAAGCCGCCATGAGGCCCAACAACGTGTGGTTAAATTGTTATTATATGCATGCTTTTATTTTGAAGGTCTGACTTTTGACAGGCTGTGTTCTGTGTTGCTGAGCGCACCGAGAGGGTTATTGCTTTGAGCTCTTAATAAAAGCCTGCGTTGAGGAATACGCCTGGCCGACCGTTGAACCCTTTTTACGCAACTCATGAAATGCTTCGAATGAATGCGCATCGATCCCGGGAAATGAATGGTTGACTCACATTTTTTCTGTTCGAAAAACAAGCGGATGCACGAAAACCGGGACAAAAATTAGCCGAAAAAAAAATTGGTGAAAACCGAATCACATGAAAACAAGAGTGTATGAAAACCGAGGTTTCACTGTATATTAAAAAAACATTTTCCCAAAAAGCACATTTGAGAAAAAGTTTGACAACTTTCAAAGTTCTACAATGAAGAGCGGTTAACTTCTTTCTATGCTAGTGACAATTGAGATAGTTCAAAAAATGAGATGCACTTCTGCAACACATTACGCCATTGCCATTATGACTATTTTATATTCCTCATTGTAAACAGTGGTTAACTTTTCTTTTTACACTTTTATGACTAAATCGTCAAAATGCATCAAAGATTACAGAAAATTCAAAATTTTTCCTTCTACTGACCCGATTTCCCGTGGTGGCGAATAAATGTGACTAAAAATGCCTGTATTGTTTTATTCATCATCTTCTGTCTGGGCGGTTGGCGCTGACAAAGCGTTCGCATGTTTACGCATATTTACGGGTGTGTGTGTGTGTGTGTGCGTGCGTGTGTGTGTGTTGCTTACACACACAAATGTGTGTGTGTGCTGAATGAGGAGCAGCACATGTGGAAACACTTTGTGCAAGAAACAGTTTCCATGAGATCCATAATGAGGCGGACCCCAGCTCTGATGTGGCTCCGACGCTCGCCTCCCGTCGGCTCCAGCAAGTGCGCGTGTGCGCGCTACATCCCAAAAATAAAAAGCACCCCCCCCCCCCCCCCCCCCCCAAAACCACTAACTGGCTGCGGCGAGCGCGGCGCTGGGTGCAGAGAAATGCAAAATGGGAGGTCTACTCCATGCCGTACCCCCCCCACCCCCCCCCACAACGGTGCCATAGACCCCGGCCACGGCGCTCTTATCATAAATCACGAGGCGTCTTCCCTGTCACCACGTCTGCTGCGAAAGGAGGATGAGGATGAGGGGATGAGGGGGTGGAGGCCATGTGGCGGGAAGGGGCGGGGCTCGGCGTGTTTACGTGCAAGTTAGCGTCACGTAGTATACGATGCTAATTAAAAGACGACTTCCTCTTATTATTCTAGTTGGAATATGAGGTCATGTAGCATGTTTACGTCATACTTAATTCTCTATATGCAATATTGTCCGTATGCCTGTCATGTAACATACTGACATCATATTTAATGTCTGTGCACATATATTGTACCTGATTAAGATCATAATCAACATGTACTTATAATGTACCATATTTCCATTTTGTAACGTATCTACATTAGACCTCAAATGTACAATATTTGCATCCTATCTGTACACCTTTAATGTAGCATATTAGCATCATATGAGATTTGTGTGGTGAGGCGGCGTTACGTATCGAGGTGTCAACATGTCGACCGGCGCTCGTGTGCGAGGGATCGAGTGAGTGCGTGCCGGGATGGCTGCAGCTTTGAGGTGCCGTAAAAAAAATAACATTATCCTCTCCCGCAAACACAAAATCACCCACACTCACCAAAGTGAGGCTTTTGGTGGGCGTGGGAGGTTTTTTTTTCATGTGCGTAAGAGGGTTTTTTCGTGTGTGTGTGTGTGTGTCTATGAGTATTTTTGGTGAGTGTGAGCGTTAGTTTTTTTTTTGTGGGGGGGGGGGGGGGGGGGGGCGAGTAAGAATTGAGGCTTTAGTAACTGTTTTTTTTCTGTGTTAAAGGTTTTAGTATGATATGTTTTGATGTGCGACAGTTTTTTGGGTGTGTGAGAGAGTGTTTTTTTTGGGGGGTTTGAAAGTTATTTTAAGTGAATGTATTTTTGGTGCGTATGAGAGTTTTTTTGCGTGCGATTGTCTTTTGGTGCTTGTGAGGGGTTTATTGCTAGCTTTAAGTGGTTTTAATGTGAGTTTGAGAGTTGTTTTTCATGTGTTATAGATCCTTTTTGATGCGTGTGAGAGGCTTTTGGTGTGTGTTTGTGCGAGAGGTAAATGTTATTCGTGGGAGAGGTAAAGGTTATTTTTGTCCTAGACGGCGCCTCCTACGTATGAAAACAAAGAGTGACGAGATGAAAGCCGACCAGGGGAAGGTTTGATGGCGGTGAGTCAAACAGGTGTCCGGAGAGCAAACTTGTCTGGCGGCATGTTGAGATTTTAAAAGGAGCGCTTCACTTTGTGTTTTTGTTTGTTTGTTTTGTGTAAGGTGTACAATTTGTAATACAGATACAAAGAGGCCAGCTAATGCGATTACCCACAATGCCTTGTGAGTGATCACGAAAGAGCAGCGTATCGTCCACAAAGACACTTTGTTGGTTGGTCTCCAGCCCGCTACTAACCAGCCAGCCTGTCATCCCGCCGCACCGGCCCTCTGGGATCAAAAGATGTGTGTCTGTATTATACTGGCCCGAGGTGTCCAAGACCCACACCAGAAGGAACAGCACAATGCTCATTGAATTGACGCCAAAAAATGTGATCACAGAACAAATGAAACTCAAGGGAGCACTGTGTTAGCAAGCGCTGCTGAGTCGATGTGGAGTTCCGAGTGTGTCTCACCTGGCAAGCGTCTGGGCACGTCACTGATGGAGGGCAAGCCCGTGCCCCGGCTGGAGGAGAGCGGGGCGGTGGAGTGTACGGAGGGGGACGCCATGGGACTCAAGTAGGACGGGTACGTCTGCTCGTACGACCACGGCGGCGACGACTGTGACTGACGCGGGTCTGCTGCGGTGGAGAGAAAGAAACAATAGCAGGAGGGGGGGAGAAAAAATAAAGTTCAACACTAGTGAACGGTGTATGACGGACCCAGTTTAAGTGCTTCGGAGTGTTTAGCTGCCGGCAGAACAACTTCCTGTTTGCCTTTTAAAAGGTAGCAGCATGTAAACAAGCAGCAAAAGGAGGGGTGAGCAAACTTTTATGCGGAAGGGTAAGGGTTTATGCGGATTTGATTTCAACAACGGACACACGGGCCAAGTCATTAAAATGTGTAAAATATTCATAATAATCATTAATTTTGTATTATATATTTTACATTATGAATTTACTTACACTTAATCAACCAACGATCTGATAAAATAATCATGAAGAAAAAAAAAAAAAAAAGATTACCGGTGATCTGCGTCTGTCCCTGCGGCGTGAACGAATTGGGCACCGCGTTGAGCGCCGGTCGCTGGGCCTGGTTGGGCACCGCCACGCGGACCCTCATCCTCTCCAGCTCGCTCAGGCGGTCCGAGAAGAGGCCCGACTTGGGAGGGTCCTCCAGCTTCTGGCGATGCCCTGAGGTCACAGCGCAGAATTTGAGTTACATTTTGTACCACGTTCCAAGGGTCTATTAGTGACTGAAACAAAGGTAATATGAGTTAGTAGTGATTTGAGTGGAGGTAACACGAGTTAGTAGGGGCTTTAGTGGAAGTCGTATGAGTTATTAGTGACTTAAGTGGAGCTAATGACTTAA
Organism: Phyllopteryx taeniolatus; assembly: GCF_024500385.1. Lineage (NCBI taxonomy): Eukaryota > Metazoa > Chordata > Actinopteri > Syngnathiformes > Syngnathidae > Phyllopteryx > Phyllopteryx taeniolatus. Next base: position 14,165,282 of record NC_084519.1, read on the forward strand.
TAGTGACATAAGAGGAGGTAATACAAGTTAACAGTGACTTAAGTGGAGCTAATGACTTAATAGTGACATAAGAGGAGGTAATACAAGTTAATAGTGACTTACAATAAGTGAAGGTAGTGACTTATGTGGCGGTAACACCAGTTAATAGTAACTTAAGTGGAGGTAATATGAGTTAATAGTGATGTATGAGGTAATACAAGTTAACAGCGACATAGGTGGCCTATTAAAAGTCAATAGTGACTTACATTAAGTAGAGTTAATAGTGAATTAAGTGGCGGTAACGTGAGTTATTAGTAACAAATAGAGGTAATATGAGTTAACAGTGACTTAAGAGGAGGTAATTAGAGTGACTCAAGTACCATTCATACAAGTTATTAGTGTCTTAAGTGGAGCTCAAATGAGTTAATAGTGTATTAAGCGGAGTCAATATCAGTTAATAGGGTCAAATGAGTTAACAGTGACATAAATGGAGGTAGTATGAGTTAATAGGCAGGTGGAGTTAATAAGTTAAGTGACTTGTTGATGAGTTAAGCGACTTAAGTGGTGCTCATACGTGTTATTAGTGAATTATGTAGACAATTAATTATTAGTGACTTAAGTGGAAGTTGTATGCGTTATTAGCAACTTAAGCAGTGTTAATAGTCACTTAGGTGGAGGTTATATGAGCTTATGGTGACTTAAGTGGGTAATATGAGTGCTTAGTAACTGAAGTGGAGATAAAAAGAGTTAATCGGGACTTTTGACGGAGGTCAAATGAGTTATAAGAGTGCATTGCAACCTTGTCATTGTTTTTGTTTGTTTATTTTATCGTTAACGTCTTTGTCACACTTGGATGACAAATACGGCCTGGACAGTTTTCAAGCTCTTCCGAAGGTGACAGTTTGAACAAGGAAGTGATTCTTCCACCCCCCCCACCCAAAATCAGAAATTCGGCTTTGAGTCGTTTTTTTAGGCACGAGTGACTTCTGGATCCTCTTCTGACTGCGAGAGGAAGCCGAACGCTCGTTAAGCCGAGGCCTGTTCGTCAGGTAAACAGAGTTTCTCACGCCACGCCGCCATTATCCCTACAGGAGTCGCGCGCCCTGCCAAAAATATTTTCGCCTCGCTCTCTTCCTGCATTCCTCTGGCAATATTTGGACACCCCTTTGTCGCACTTGTGCTTCTCTGAGGCGTGACTTCCTGAATCTAACACACTCATATGTTCCCATAATGAGCCATGTGCTCACTCCTCTGAAGCGTATTTCCAGACTCAGGTGTGGACTCACTGGCAAGGACATCCATTTTTGTTTTCTTTTGATGCTGCGCAGCTATCGAACGACGGAGGAATTCCCGCCCCGCTTTGGCGTCACTTCAGCTGGCCTGCTAACAATCGGCAGCGTCACTCACAATCTCGACTAACTTGCTTACGGGGGCTGAGACATCGAACCACATGGAGTTCGCTGTAAGGCGACGTTAGAGACGTTTTAACAAGAAATCACAAGATTTGCTGAAGCTTTTTTCATCTTTCTCGTGTTTTCCCAAGAGCCCGTGTGGGAAAAACCTGTTTTGACACCGTGCTGGCTAAGCTAGGCTAAGCCAGTTTCGCCTGAACCCCCATTTATTGTGGGGAATACGTTCCAGACCCACCTTTGAAACTGCAACATATAGAGACCATTATTAAAAAAAAGATTTTTTAAATATGGGCTATTTATATCACTATAAAAAAAACTTTATTAAAACAATCAAAGTATGCTTGCACAAAATGAATGTTTATTTTTCGTTACATCTTCAAGGACTATTTATTTCTCTTAATCCAACATTTTTTGTCACCTCAAAATGTCATTCCAAAAAATATGCTCCCACATGCTTTAAACACAGGTTAAAACTTAACAAACGAGTTTTTAAAGTATTCCTTGGTGCCTGTTTTCACTATCTTGCTGTCAAGAAATGGGATACAATCATATAACATCTCTTTGAGTAAATGAAATGAAGACTCTCGCAGTTCTTCAAATAAGAGGCAGAGCGTGCTTGCGTCAAGCTATTTATTCGTCACTCCCAAATGAAGTTTGAGCCACTGTACAACAGACATAAAACAAAACAGAACGATGCCAAATGCCGTAGACAGGCCAACGGAAATGAGTATAGATGTAACGGTAACTACAGACCTTCAAAAAATTGCTCCTTAAACTCACATGGAGCAGCAACACATACTAAAAGAGCATACAACAATACTCACAGGGATCATATATTGTCTCTGCTCGGCACGAACAACGAAAACTGCAATATAGCATCTATTTTTATTTCTATATTTCTATTTCCTATAGTGGCCTCTGCTGTAATAGATGCTGAAATTTATTGCGAGTTATATCATCCACTGAAGGAAAAAAAAAAAAAAACACCACATCCCAAATAGTCTATTTACAAAGTGGTATTTATGTAATTTTTACAAATAATGAAGGCCTTTCATTTGGGATGAAAGTCCCGGAAGTTCAGTCACAAGACATTGCATAATCCAAACATCCCCCGGGCACATCTCGTCATGCCGCTCCCGTCACATGTCCCGGATTGTTACCGCAGGGTTTGGGTCCCCCCCACAAATAGTCGCTGTGCTCACGAATGCTTGCAAGTCGTCTTTTCATAACAAATGCAAACTTTTTTACAGTACGGTAAAAAGGGTTACAGTTTTACATAGTACATTTCAGAGTGTGCAGTTGTTTTTATATTTAAGTACGGGATTTGAAGCAGCACTTTTACTTTTACCACGGTCTTATTAAAGAAAAAACACACACACACACACAAAAATCTGTACTTCTACTTCAGTACTATTGCCGCCTCTACTTGCCGGGTGGACTTCCACCTCCTGAAACATTTAATTAAGCACAATTACACTGTTTTCATGGCCTTACCGAAAGCATTTTTCTTCTTCTCCGAGACTCAATTATGCCTTGTACGATGCCAAAGCCGAGCTCATGTCTCAGCTGTTTTATCGGAACTCTGGTCAGGCTGCTGAGCAATGAGCCCGGGGGTGTTTATAAAGAAGCAGGAAAAGGGGGCCGGATGATTTCACCCACCGTTGGGGAAAGTCCCCCACATTCCAATCATCGTCATCATGATCAGCAGAGATGGCAAAAGTACTCACACTCTGTCCTCTACTTAAGTACAAGTACAGATATGTGTGTAAAAAAAACTTTCTGGTAAAAGTAGAAGTACAGTGAACCTTCGCTATTCTTGACACATGTAATTGACGCCTCCCCTAACAGGGTTAACACAATACCGTAATTGGCTGTAGATGCCACAAGATGGTGGCAAAGGACTACAACTGTGTAAATGAAGCTCCACATCTCACCTCAACATAATTTCTTGTCATCAGGTGGTATTGATGGTACTAAACACAGTGAAAAGGTGAGCTTTTCAGCAAATAAGGCTGGATAGGTTTCCCCCCAAATTTGCAAATAGCCCCAAATTTGAAATATACGAGCTTTACAGCAGCATTGACATCCCATGTCGCATTTTGTTGTTGCTGTTTTTTTTTTTTTTTTTTTTTTTAAGCCAAGATTTATGTAGTTTTGGCTAGACTTTTATGCTATCAAAACAACGAGTTCCTGACAACACGACATGCCGACAACATCAACCAATTCTCTTAAATAAAGCAACATCTTGCTTCCCGGAATCAGACCCCATGATTTCAATCAGTCATTCAAGTACGCAAGCGCAGTTTACCCTGTCTCACTCAGTATTATTTTCTTTTTAAATTTTGTTTTTAAACATCAGTTCATCATCTGCAGAGGTTAAAAAAAAAAAAACCTAGCCTTATTTTTACAACGTTTTCAAATGTAGGGAGTAAAAATACACAGTTGTCAGAAAAACTAAATACTCAAGTAAAGTACTGATACCTGAAAAATCTACTTAAGTGCAGGAACAAAGTGTTTATGTTTTGCTGCTTTTCACCACTGGAAAGTGGCAGTGCAGATTAGCGATAGCGCCCTCCTAACCTACCTACCCGCCACTTCCTTCCCTGCCCCAGCCGGCGGCCGGAAGCTAGGGCAGATTCGCACCAGATGTGCGACCGCTCGGCGGCCGCGTGCAAACGCTCGCTCGCAAGTAGTCGGAAGAAAAGTGATCCAAGAGGACTTATTATTGTTTGAAGTGAGGCTCTGCGGTGCGCCGGGCTAATCTGATCAAAGGAAAAGCCGGCAGGGAGAATAAAGAAGATGTGCGATGATAATTAATGGAGGTGGTTTTTGTTTCACGGACAAGGCAACCATTCGTGTCGGGGATTTACAGCCCCTGGCTTTACACAGACACCAGTGCTAGCTTAGCTTAGCTCAGCCTTGAGCAAAATAAATATCTCGCAGAATTAAGCAAAATAAATGTCAAGCAGAGAGGCTATTGGATTTCCTCTTGATTTATGCTAAGCCATACTAACTTTGCCTCACTCTCTCACTTTGGTTTGAAGATATTTTATCTTAGCTTAGCCTTGAGAGTTGGAAAAACAGAACTGGTTTTGTTCAGGATCAAGGAAAATAAACCTTGATTTGTGCTAAGCTAGGCTAACATCGCATTTCAGGAACACAAGACTGCAAATGCTAGCTTAGCAGTGTTTAGCAATACTGTAGATACTTTATTCAACCCAAGTTGGAAAAACAAGCATGGCTTTTTCGCGAATCGAGCAAAATATATTTTAACCAGAGGGAGTTGTGGGTTATACCTTGTTTTATGCTAAGCTCGGCTGGCGTTGCCTAAACCTCACTAAATACTGATTTATGATTTATTTTTAAATATGAAATCCTTCAGTTTTACGCATGACAGGCAGACTGTTGAATTAATTTGAAAACTATGATGAAGACAAACATTGGTGCAATGTCTTTAACTGGATTTCTTTTAAGCATGTAGACACAGCCGGGCTTGTTTTACACTCTGCTTAAACTCATATGAAAAGACAAGACGACAAATGCTAGCTTAGCTTAGCTTAGCCTTGAGAGTTGGAAAAACAATCACGCAAAATACTTTTAAACTACTTAATATAATCCATTTGAAACACGACTCGCTTGATGTGACCAATGACTGAAGCAGAAGCATAGACACTTTGTAATTGCGATACATAGTGGTGCTAATGTTCGGCAGATTCAACCACCGTCAAAAAACGAAATGTGCGGGAAGTCAGGGACAAGTGGTCTATTCATTTTCACAAAACAGCACATAAAACTTTCAGTTGGGAAATTTTGTCAAAAACTAAATGATACCCCGCCATCTCCTCAGTGTCCAATGTATGCATCTCAACATTTGGGTTTTTCAGATTTTTTGGTTTTTTTTCCCCTTTTTTCCCCCTGAAAAAAGATATTTTAAAAATAGACTTAAACTTAAAAAAAAAAAATATATATATATATATATATATATATATATATATATATATATCTTTAAAACTGGTCACAAAACTGTTTCCCGTTCTCGAGTTATCACATTTTTGTCTCTGTTGTAGTCCTCACAATTCATCCCGAGTCCGAGAACTTTTAGTTTTTGGTACTTTCCGTTCCTTTGGTCCACTGTGTACGTCCGTCTATCTATCCGTCCATCCATTCATCCATCCACTTTACTCCTCGGGATGGCGATTGAGCTGCAGCCTATCTTAGCTGTTACCGATGTCGCACAACCCTTTTTGGTTCTATGGTTATCATCACCACATTTTTCTGCTTTTGCCATCACATGTACCTTTAATGTGGCGGATTAAATCCTGAGTAAGCATGTTTTGTAGCAGATTAAAGCTTCCCTATGCATGTGCGTGCAGGTCAATCATCCATGAATTCCTTCTTCTTTTTTATTTTATTTCATTTTATTTTATTGTTAATTCCACGCACTCACAATGACCATTTTCATTTTTGGTGATGAAATGAATCATTCCAATGGATGACTTCCAGAGGGGAAAAAAAACGTGGCGTTAGGTTGGGCTGGAGGCAGGGTGACAGGCAGGCGCCCGTCCACCGTGGGGGTCTGGTATCAAGGGAGGAGGGATTGGAAGAAATGAGGGCAGATGATAAAACCAGAGATGGAGGGAGGAGAAGGGGAAAAAGAGGAGGAGGGGGGGAAAAAAAAGAGGAAAGGAAAAAGCGAGCGAAAAGGAGCCATGCTGACTGGGGTGGAACGCTGCCAGGCGTCTGTGTGGTCCAGCCAGGGAAGGGAAATCGCACACACGCACATTATACGCATGTATATAGACGTCCAGGACAGCTCCCCAAGGCGATACTACGATTTCACGCAAAAACACATTAGAGATGATTCAGAACGGGAGAGCAGCTTTTTATTTCTGTTCCTCACTTTTTCAGCTGTCCGCTGAATGATTTTGTGTTTCGTGTCACACATGCAGACCCAGACACGCACGCACACACACGCACGCTCTCACAGGCACATGCACTCGCGCACTCACTCACTCACTCACTCACTCGCTCAGTCCTGTAGACGCTCGCATAATCACTCACACTGATCCATTCACTCACACCAATTCACTCACTCACTTGCACGCACCCACGCAAGCGCTTGGCACATCTTCAAGGAACTTCACACAACTGACTGGCTGCCTCTGGAAAAGCCTGAAGGTTTTCTTTTTCTTTTTTTCTTCCTTCTCAACCTACTCCCCCCCCCCCACGTCATTGCTCTTGATTTTTTAAGTTGTCGTGTGACTCGCATTGTGATTCATTTTGTTGTTTGTCACAGTGTGTGTGTGTCAAGCAAGGGCTTTTATTATGACACACACACACACAAAGACTAACTGGACAATTCTACTGAGATTTCATATAACAATGCATGATGGTAGACAACCACAATGAGTCCTGCAATATTTGTTGTACTAATTTAGGTTTTTTTCCCTTAAAATTGGTTCATAAAAAGGCATTGATTCATTTTTTTTATTGATTTCATTAATCATTTATTTATTTATTGCAAAGAATAAAACAAATGTTCATCAAATACATTTGTTTTACATATACATTCAACATGTTTTATTTTTAATAAAGACAAGATAAAGACAAGATTTGGGAATGAGATTTTGATTTTGACCAATATGTGTTTAATTGTGCTCCGACTGAGAGCCAGACCTCTGCTCAGTATCAAAATGTTCATATTGTAAAATCTGCTTATTAAACTCATGCCGACGGTGTATATTAGTGATAAGGTCCCAAAAAAATCATGACCAATCTTTGTCCGTGTCTAGGTACTGCTCATCGGTCACGGCGACCCAAAGGGCTCTGTCTTAAATCACTTGCTTTTTTGATCAAATTAATTGATTTAATTTCTTTGAATTATTTGTTTAATTTGGATGCTACTATGTGCACCATAAGACTTACAATGCAGCAAGACAACAACTACTAAACATTTGGCTTTGGCAAAAAAAGGGAATTTCCACAGTATGATTCTGAGTCATGAACATTGTGAAACCTTGTTTTCCCCCTCATAAATAAAAAAATCGCCAAAATTGTGTTTTCTACTTTTCCAGGCCATACTCATCTGATCCACTTTTTTTTCCAATTGAAAATTAAGGAGGGAGGCTATTTTTGTTCAGTGAATGATAAGAAAAATAAATGCCTCGCTAAAGTAAACGCCTTGCTTTCCTTTAAACCCCTATCAGGACAAGAATGACGTAATCATCAATAATATCATCACATTTTCAGAGATGATCATAAAGTTGTCTTTGAGTCATTACGGCGGATTATATAGACGAGTAGCTTTTAATGTCTTGCTGTTATGTGTATGTGAGCGTGTATGTGTCTATTTGTGGGCTTGGTAAGTAACCACTAATATGGTCTGCAGAACCGCTGCCTCCTCACCAGACTTGTTAACACTCTGACCCCATCAAAATGCGCACACACCCACACACCCACTCAAACACACACACACGCTTAGCCACAAAGCTAACTTTGTGTGACACCACAATGTTTTTTGTCACCTCTCGTGTGAGTGTGTACCATCAATTTGATTGAATAACAACGGCTTCACCAAAAGGAAATGTGGCCTTTTTGCTACTGTTGTGTGCGTGCCTCTCTGTCGCGCGCACAAACACACACACACACACACACGCACCTGAGCCTGCACATGGCCACTCCCTGCCACCTATTAGCCGCAAATGACATTTAATGAGGCCTATTAGTTGCACTGAGCCTGCACTCTGCTAATGACACCATTAACACACAATCACACACTCAGACATGTGTCCTGAGCCACACACGCGCACACACTTCAGATTTGAAATCAACGCTAATGTGATGAAGGTCGAGTCAGCATCGACTAGTCGCTGATGATGTCATTGATATTTTTTCAATACAGAACAATAAAAAACTACAATACAAAAAAAACCCCAAAAGCAGGCAATGCTTTGCAATAATCTATATTCAGCGACAATGGACAGCTCATACAAACATGGTTGCCGCTGAGAAAATATTTTCAAAATCCTGCCATTTTTCGCTCCTTTCACCCTCACTTACCAAAGCTGCGCGTTCAGGTATAGAGGACAACAACAACAATAAACAAGTTGTAACGAGCATGGAAGTGTTTGTATGTCCGATATGTTCGTAAGGTGAACGTTCGTAAGTAGCGTTAAAAGTCTGGGAAGGATGAACCGCGTTATAGCGGGGGAACACTGTACTTAAAAAAAAAAACACATGTTCCATATTAACCTGAACTGAACTCAACGCATACTGTCTGGATGAAATGCTTTTATTTTGCCTTATTTTGACACCTTTCGTCACTTTTACTAACCGCAAAGCTTTGTTGACATAAATTGGTCGTTGTGGAGTCTCAACTGTTGGCCACCAAACAACAGCCTAAAAAATAAGTCATGTGATGCGTGGCAGCAGATGCACAGGAAATGCTTTTGATCAAACACAGCGAGCAAGCGGGCGTGTGTGCGCGCGCATGCGTGCGTGTGTGTGTGTGTGTGTGTGTGTGAGTGTGTTCTTGGCAACGCTAGCAGCTTTCCTAGTGGCAGGAACGACATCGCTTGCTAATGTGAGCGTCTGCCGGCTCCGCTGTGTCCCGGTCCCACATGTGAGCCTTGTTTGTCACATCACAATTATTTTATTTCTTCATTTTTCTTGAATTTCTCAAGGAGGAGGCAAACAGCTGCGTGCCAGACCAGTTGGCACTGACAGCTCAACTATAGTAAAGTTTTTTTTTTTTCTTCCCCAACTTCCTGCTCAGTTGTTTTTATACGGCCTATTAAAAGGAGCTGATGCTAGCACTCTTGGTAAACACTGGTATCTCTAACATAGAAAGAATATAAAGATTTAAGCAGTTTGTGGATCATGATTAATTCATTGCGGCTCCTGGCGTGTGTGACTTGGCCAGCGGGAGCAATATAATATAGTCATTCAGACAAACGAAGAAGAATTTGACGACTACTGTAAGTGACTCATTAAGTTGCAGTAATATTAATTGTTTTTCCCAGAGGATAAAGAATATACATCTGCATTGTCTGTCCACGCGTGTTGCTGCATCTTTTGTGTTCAAATATCCCTCGCTTACAGCAGTGACTCTCAAAAATCTCAAAAATGTACGTATTCTGATTCAGATTTTTTCTGGACAGTACAGAGGCGTACCTAGTTACCACACACATATTAGGTAACTGATAGGAAATGTTACTCCCTTGCGGTCTCGCCACTCGTATAGTCCGTAAACAAACACAGTGTAGCTCAGCCTCTGTCTAGCGAATGTCATGGGCTAGCAATATGCTTTTGGCGGAACATCACAGTCATTTGAAACAGTATGTAAAAAATATATTGTACATGTGTTTTCAGCGAAAACTTGTTTATTTCTTTCTTTTTTAAATTGTTCTTGACTTCTGTAAAAGTGGGTCGGGACTTTGCAATAAAAGGAAAATGCGGGTCCCAGGGTGACAACACTTGAGGTACGGAAAGTTTTCAGACCCCCTTAAATTTTTCACTCTTTGTTATATTGCAGCCATTTGTTAAAATCATTTAGTTCATTTTTTCCTCATTAATGTACACACAGCACCCCATATTGACAGAAAAAAAAAACATAATTGTTGAAATTTTATTAAAAAAGAAAAACTGGAATGTCACACAGCCATAAGTATTCAGTTTTAGAAAGTCAACCATCACTGCAGCCCTCCACCAGTCGGGGCTTTATGGCAGAGTGGCCCGACGGAAGCCTCTCCTCAGTGCAAGACGCATGAAAGCCCGCATGGAGTTTGCTAAAAAAACACCTGAAGGACTCCAAGATGGTGAGGAATAAGATTCTCTGGTCTGATGAGACCAAGATAGAAATTGCTGGCCTTATTTCTAAGTGGCATGTGTGGAGAAAACCAGGCACAGCTCATCACCTGTCCAATACAGTGCCAACAGTGAAGCATGGTGGTGGCAGCATCATGTTGTGGGTGTGTTTTTCAGCTGCAGGGACAGGGAGACTGGTTGCAATCGAAGAAAAGATGAATGCGGCCAAGTACATGGATATCCTGGACGAAAACCTTCTCCAGAATGCTCAGAACCTGAGATTGGGCCGAAGGTTCGCCTTCAAAAAAGATAATGACCCTAAGCACACAGCTAAAATACCGAAGGAGTGGCTTCAGAACAACTCCGTGACTGTTCTTGAATGGCCCAGCCAGAGCCCTGACTTAAACCCAATTGAGCATCTTTGAAAAGACCTGAAAATGGGTACCCACCAATGTTCACCATCCAACCTGACAGAACTGTAGAAGATCTTAAAGGAGGAATGGCAGATGATCCCTAAATCCAGGTGTGGAAAAAATGAACTTAAATAATTTTGGCAAATGGCTGCAATATAAAAAGAGAGTGAAACATTTAAGGGGGTCTGAATACTTTCCGTACCCACTGTAACAGAGATGCTATTTGTTGGCTTGTCTGTGGCATTTCTCATTATGTTTTAGCTTTAAGCTGGCGCACTTTGAAGGTAAGTTATGTGGTTGTTTTGAATACGCAGCGTGTCATTTGTCGTATCTGCTAAATTGCTGCTTGTTGTAACGAATGGTAGAGTCCGTGAACGAAAAATGAGCTCAACACTTTGATGTGTGTCTCCGAAGTGATATAAGTACCAATACGACATTTTTGTCACTGATTGAGGCGAGCGGGAGGTGTATTGCATGTACTCACTCCTGGGCTCTCGTGGTCCGTCCACTGTCACCTTGATGGCTCGGTGGTAAGTGGCCACTTGCGGCGGGTTGGTGAAGACGGTGATGGTCAGTGTGAAGCTTTTGCCTGCGGTGACATCATCATCGTTGTTATTAACGTTGACGCGCCTCAGAGACAACGCGCCTCATTCAAGACAAACTGGGGCTTCGGGAGAGGATTTATGGTGGACAACGCCGGCTTGTGTGGGAGGCGACATTATGACCTAATGTCATCTCTTTCCAAGAGTGAGTGGGCTCTTTTAATTGGCACTTCCTCTCCCTGAACTATATGATGGTTCGACATTGGTTTCTTGTTAGTTTGTAGAGTATACAGACAAGTTGAATTTTGGAGTTGCGCGCCTTTTGTGTTGTGCCGGGCATTGTGCCGCAACATGCCGGGCGGCACCACTGAGGTCTACTGGAAGAGATGCAGCATAATTAATTAAGAAATTCAGTGTAGCACAGTACCACATTTCGCCGTTTTAATACTCATTGGTTTAGAGCATTGTCCTATTCTTTGTTTGTATGTGTTGCTGCTCCGTGTGTGGTAAAGTAGCACTTGTTTGAAAGTTTACAATTACCTTAACATCTATGTTCATTTTCATGAGCACATCTACGGTGTTTCATATTACAGTGTTCCCCTGCATATTCACAAATTTGTCTATTAGCTGACTTTTTTCGGAACCTCTCCATCTTTTTTGCTCAGGCCAAAGCGCTGTCAAATACAAAAGTAGTGCTTTAGTGCCATCGTGTGGGATCTATGATACTATAGGCAATCTTCTTTGGGGGGGTGTCAATTACTCGTGGATATTTGCTATTTGCGGCGTGGCTGGGTCGTTTATGCTTCGCAAATAGTGGGGAAACACTGTATCTGTTAGCATTAAGATACCAGATTTTCATTCAACGGAATTACATGGTTTTCTTGAACGTTTTAGAGTTTAATTCTACAATTCTCTTTTGTTTTAAGTGTCATTTTTTCAGTAAACCTTCAGTGACAACTTGAGACGAGCACGCGTTGCCTCTTGTTTGGAGAATTGCGCAAGCGAGTCTTGTTTTTGTTTCAGAGATTATACGACGGGCTTCTATTTCTCCACAGCAAGAGAATGAGAAAATACGCCAAAGAATACCTTATAGGATGCGTTTTAACCACTTTAAGGGTAATTTAATACGTTTAAAGCATATGGGAAGTGTAAAACTATTTAAAAAAAGGTTTTCAATATATGATATCAATCTAAATTTATTCGCTGATTGGTGGTGGGTGGCTATAAACAGGAGTTCACTTTAATCCCAATTTTGTGTGTTTAAGTGTGTGTCACCATCAGGAATGCTGTGAATCACAGGGTCAGGTCAGTCATGCTATGAAGACTTAAAAAGGTATGCATCATGTAACCATGGTGACGATCTGGGGCGGGTGGGGGACAGGAAACGGGGGCGGACCGAGGGGTTAAACGCGGCGACTCATCGCGACAGATGTCCACGCGTGGGCGTCCGCCACGCTGACTGTAAACATGAGTCCGCATGCGACAGGTGTGCGGCGTGTTTGGGACGGTGAAGAGGACACATCCGCCGTATCGCCTTCCGACGGCTTGATTTAAAAACACATTTGTAAATGCTGCCTGGACTCAAAAATAATTCTGAAACACATTCGCAAGGCACTGGTTGTGCGAAACACCGGAATGTAAGGCCGCTGTAGCCAATCAGCAATCCGAACATTGTCACTTTTAGAAATGGTGCAACAAAAAGGCCTTAAAACAACTTTTCCTGAGAAAAATGTGTAAACAATCGCTGATCCTAAAAAAAACATCCGCAGACAGACAGCGAAACCCCGTTTATCGCAGGGATACATTCCAGACCCTAACCTCCGAAAGGTGACATTTTTTTCCCTGTCCATTCACAACACTTTAAAGCCATTTAAACTGATTAAAACACACTTTTTGGTATTATTCCTTTGCGTATTCTTTCAACATCCATTATTTCCTATGGGGGAAGAACTGTAAAAAAAAGGACTGTGAAACTTAACAACAAAATGCTGTAAAATCATGACAGTCCAAAGCAGTTAACAGCAGCTAATGCTAAACTTAGCATTTTTATACTGTCCAATATACAAGGTAGGTCCTCACCTCTGTTAAGATGTTTCCATTTGTACCATATTTTTTTCTGGGAGAATTCTAGCAACCCGGCTTTTTTACAGTGTGACAGTGAATCCCAACAATAGGAATTTAAGCAGCGTCCCAGAACTAATAGTGTCCACCTTTAGAGGTTCCACCGCCACTCTATTGAGTGTAGCGATGCAATCAACGGTATCCATTTACGCCAAGCTACCTGCGCTATCAATCGTCGCTGTCACGGCCCCGATGTGTCATCGACATCAGCATCCCGCCTCGTCACCGTCGCCCGGGTGTTCATTTCACACACCTCGTAGTCTGATCTCTCGCCCCTGGGCTCCTATGTCACTTCCTGTCGCCAGATTCTGTGACACCGGTTTCCGCGGCAACAGGCCAAACACCTTGATAACTGGGCCGCCACTCGGACAAAAGAGACCACGACACAGGTGGTGGAGGCTCCATTCCTAAAATAATTTCTTTTGCAATTTTTCTTCGGGAGAATCATGTGACTGATCCTGCTAATGAAAGGCCGTAAGCAGGACATCCACCAAGGAAAATGCTTTTTTGTTTGTTTGTTTTTAAATCGTAGTTTGCTTGTTTCATAAGTCCGAACTACTGTCCCCAGGGGTGCCAATGTTTTTGGCTATGACTGTATAAAAAGACAAACTAGGATTACCAAAATTGTTTTTATTTGTTAAATGCCAGAATAATGGGAGAAGGATATCTATATATCCATCCATCCATCCATTTATAAATAGACAAAGTCATGGCAAAAAATATGGGCACCCTTTGACTGTATATACTGCACAGGAGGTGTGAGTTGATTCCAATTCGGATTGTTTGGCGTTGGCGGAGGTTTTGAGCTCCAGTAAAGGCCGTACAAGTAGAGGCTTTGAATCAGACGTAATGGGAGTGGGAGAGACAATTATGTGGCTACCACGTAAGCGAAGGCGACCACTAATCTTCACCATCTAAGAGAGTGTGTGTGTGTGTGTGTGTGTGTGGTGGTTGTGGGGGGTCATCACCTCTGCCACTGCGGCCTACGAAGCGCAGGTCGTTGAAGCGCGCCACCTGGTTCTTCATCACGCCCGAAGCGTTTCGCAGCTCGGCCGAGTAGTTTTCGTCGTTGCCCGCCATCACCGTCACCACCGTGCCGTCGGTTATGTCCCCTAGCGCCACCACCTGGCGGCAAAGGCACAAGCTGATTCAAAAATAATGTAAAAAACTAAAATACCCTGAGCCCCCCACTATAACGCGGTCGAACGTTCGTGCCCATGCCATATTGCGGATTTTTATGCGATTGTTTTTTATGAGTTTATTCGGTACACAGCCAAGTGTGAATTTTGACCTGCGCACCTTTAGTGTAGTAGTACTAGGTTGTGCTGCAACGTCGGGAGGCACTGAGCTCGACAGCAATAGATCCTGCGTAATTAACAGCAAGAAGAAGAGGCAGAAATGGTCCCGAGCCACTTAAAGCTGCCGTAATATTTGTTGTTCCAATAAAGCAGAGACAATATATGCCTGTGAGTATTGTTGTCTGCTCTGTTTGTAGGCCTTGCGGCTTTGTGTGCGTTAAAGCAGCGGTTGTTAAAAGGTTCAACTACTGCAACATCTATGCTAATTTCCATCGGCGCATCTTTGGCAATTCACATTATATATTAGCATGAAGCATTTTGTTAGACGAAATGATACGGTTTTTTGTTGAAGATTTTGGTGTTTAAAGATACAATGGTTAATTCTTTAGTTTTATGCAACTGTTTAATAGCTAACTTCAACTGTGAGCAACAACTTAACAGCTTGAAGCAAGCACACTGTACCTCTTATTTGGAGAACTGTGCAAGTGAGAGGGTGAGAACAGGCCCTGAGGAATACTTTGGATTTTTATTTTTAAATTAGTATAAGTGTGTTTTAAGTTTATTCGTGTTTAAAGTGTGTGAGAAGGGTCATACTACACGACAAATGTTTTTATTTGGTTTCTTGCAGCGCTAAACGGGGTTCGCTATCAAATATTTTAAGGCGCACACGACTCGTACCCTGACAGGTGGAGCATCCACCTTGCCCCAAAAAGCCATAAAAGTAAATAATGAAATTTAGGCAAAAAATAATAATTGAATTCTAAAAATTAAAAACAAAGTTCAAGAGAAAGATTAAGAATGCAAGCAATTTTAAATACTTTTAAATAATTGTATCCTAAGAAAAAAAATGTGAAAATAATTTACATATTTTATTTTTTAAAATAGCGGCACGGTGGTCGACTGGTTAGAGCGTCTGCCTTACAGTTCTGAGGACCGGGGTTCAATCCCCGGCCCGCCTGTGTGGAGTTTGCATGTTCTCCCTGCGTCTGCGTGGGTTTTCTCCGAGCACTCCTCCCACATCCCAAAAACATGCAAGCTAGGTTGATTGAGGACTCTAAATTGCCCGTAAGTGTGAGTGCGAGTGTGAATGGTTGTTTGTTTGTATGTGCGCTGCGATTGGCTGGCGACCAGTTCAGGGTGTACACAGCCTCCTGCCCGATGATAGCTGGGATAGGCTCCAGCACGCCCGCGACCCTAGCGAGGAGAAGCGGCTCAGAAAATGGATGGATTTAAAAAAATGATATTTGAAATAAAATAGGCAATATTTTGGGGTCCTCTTTTCCCCTACCCTCCTCAGTAATTCTTAAACACCCAACCCCCTCCCCCCACCCGACACTTGGTACACCTTTAAAAAAACAAAACAAAAAACAGTGATTAACTTCCATTTTGTGCCATTCTCCCCATGCTATTTTACAAGCAACTAAAACATCAGAGGAACTAGTATACAAGCAAACTCGAGTGCAGACCTCCACCAAGGCCAAACAACACCAATAATGCACCTCCTGTATTATTTGTAAAATGAATTAGAACATTGGAATATTTCTTTGAATCAGCTGGAAGTTTATCCATATCCCCACCAAATGTCACATGCTTGAAGGACAACATATGGCAACATGCCAACTCTGTGGCAGAGGTATTTACAAAGAACATCTCATGACGGACATCAAACCATCTTCAAAGTGTGTTTTAATTTCAAAAGACAGCAGCAAAAAGGCCTTAGTGGGACTCTTGTTAAGATTTCTGGAAGGAGATAACAAAAAAAGGCCTCAGCAGCTGCTAAAATTACCCAGACAGCAATAAAAGTGCTCGTTAAAAAAAAGGAAAAAGAATTATGAAAAGCTTTTTTTGTTTGTTTTGTAGCCAAGCAACACATTTCAACAATTTGACAGTGTTTGGTCCATATTTTATATTCTTTTATATCCATGAAAAGATCTTTTCATATGAAAAGTCACACCAGCAGTTCCTTTTAAAACATGTTTATAATTTAAAAAGCATGTATTTTATAACGCACGATGTAAAATAAATGCTTAAAATAAAGAGCATGTTTGGAGTACACCCCCTTTTTTGAAATTATAGACTAGCTTTGTGCCAAGATGACAACAACAAAAAAAAGTTTGATCATTAATACAATCATTAGCAGCATTTCACTGAGCCAAAACTAAAAATGGTACAATTTACTTTTTAAAGCTTAATGGCTTAATGAATTTGTTCCAATGACAAAATATTAGGATGCATGAAGAGTGGAAGCACGTTTAACAAGACAAAATATTGACCACACGTAAACTTCATGTCCCTTGGCTCCTTTGAAAAGCGCTCCATGAATCTAAACTACTATTATTAATAGCCACACAAAAAGAGCGTTTTCAATGAACATTTGAATTTTTCAAAATGTAATCTTGCTCATTTCGACTCACCTTGAAGGCGACCGGCAGAGTCTTGTTACAGCGCCAGTGCGACGGCAGCACGGAGCACAAAAAGTTGGGGCTGTCGGTGCGCACCAGCTCCGCCGGGTGGTCGGCGATGATCTCGGCCATGCTGCGGTTCTCGTGGGCGCGCAGACGGGGAACCGCCGCCGAAGCCGCGTCCGCCTGCCCGCCGGGGCCGCCCCCTCCACCGCCTCCTCCGCCGCCGCCGCCGCCGCCGCCACCCGGGGAGCTCACCTCCGTCATCTTGCCCGCGAGCGGCTGCAGGCTGCTGGACGGCGGGCTGAACCTCCGGCTGGCGCTCGGGTCTACGGGGATGCGCATCACACACAACGGGAGTGGATTAACACCAAAGGAAAGCGCCCGTGGAAGGGAACAAATCAAGGGGAAAAGAAGGGAAGGTCGGGATCCTTCCTCCGTAGCACCGCGAGTGGGGAAAAAAAGTGCTTTCACGAAGACGGGAGGAGGAAAACCACGCGTGGGGAGTGTGAGAAAAAGGAGGAGGAGGGGGGTCGTGGTGGTGAGGGTGGTGGTCTCTGTGGCTTCTTCAAAAGTCCACGCGCGACCACGCATGTGCGGCTATAAATAAACATCAAATGGACGTCCACGCGTGGGGGTTTAAAAAAAAAAAAAAAAAAAAAAAAAGTCTCGGCAGCTTCCAGGTGCGTCGCAGACGAACTTGAAAGACTTGTTGGGTGTGGTTCACACACTCCAAGAATTTTTTTTTAAGAATTAAAAACAATTATTCTACAAAAAGTAAAAACTTCCACGAAGAGAATCGAAAAATAGCCTAACAATTTTCCTACTTTCCTTTACATCGTGGAGCAGCAGTCCACGTTTTTTTTTCTTCTTTTTTCCTCCCAAGTTATTAAATAAATATCTGGTACATAACTCGAGGGGGCGTCACGCCTCTCACACACACGCGTGTACGTACCCGCATGATCCACGGCGACGACCGCAGCAAAGTCATAAGAGCGTGCAGTGTTGCGTTCACGGAGAGCGTCTCCGGAGCATGTGTGTTGCGTTCACTGAACGACTACACGCTTGCAGAACGCGTGCGTTCTGCTTTCACTGAGCGATTCGACATTGTTGCGTTCACGGAACGTGATGCGTTATTAAGCTTCCTCAGTAATTCTGTGTGTTGCGTTCACGGTAGCGTCTCGAGTGTGTGTCACGTTCCCGGAAGAGTTCGAGTATGTGTGTTAACGGAGCAACTGCGTGTTGCGTGCACGCGGAATGGCTCCCGCGGTTGTGTTGCGTTCAAGGACTGTCAGAGCGCGTGCGTTGCGTTCACGGAGCATAACCGGCCAAGAGGAGAAAGAGCGTGCGAGTCACCCAACAGTGTCCAAGTCAAACTAAATGCTTGGACATAATATACATACAAATATTCATACTGTGTGGAAATTGTACAATTAAAAAAAATGCATAAAAAAAAAAATCACAGTTGAAATATCAGCACTAAGTTTGTCATTTTAACATATATTTATTTACCTGTGACAAAATGAAAACCTTTACTGAAACCAAAAACAAAATCCAGCCATTTTAGTGATAATTGACCTATTAATCTTTAAGATTGCACAGGCAATACTACACAATTGACCTTGTAATTGTAAAAGGAAACAATGCAATTACCACCTGAAATAAAATGTAAACAAGCATCAAAATCACCAAATCATACCTTTACTAATGCTTGTAGCCTTTTTGAAAATTGTTACTACTAGTGCTATTTTACACTAAATTATGCACAAATAAAACAAATTGGATACATTTAAAAACATTAAAAAAAAGATGACATGATGGGTTATGCAAGCTACGTAGGGTGCCCTGTATTCTGGGGAAAAAATGTAATACAAAACAATCACTGTAAACAGTTGCTCTATGTGATGAAATTAACAAAAAATATACTGTAAGCAAAAGCAAGCTACAAGCACAAATAGGTAATATGGACATAAAAAGTACCAAAATCTGTGAAGTACAAAGTTGCGCAAAAATATTTTTAAATGATCATTTATGATGGGGGGAATAAACTACATAATGCGGCTACGTTATTCCCGAAACAACTTTTGCAAATGAAATCCCCAAATAAAGAACTTCTGTGAATGACAAACCTGTGTCAGTTCAAAAGTCATTTTCATAATGTTTCAAGTAATAACGGGTGGTGTGTATGCGGCCTTGGTGTGTCTACTGTAGAGGGCATCGTTGACCCTCTGTGAGGCTCTCATTCATTCTCACTCCTCATTCGCCCACCCCCTGATTACACATCAGTCTCCAGTCAGTCTCCTGGCTGCCACATCACACACACAAGCGTGTGTGTGCGCGCGTGTAATGCCACTGCTGCTTTTCCACTGCATTTATTACATCTGAGCACTTTGATTCCCTTCAAAATAAGACTTGCACATGTCTGGCATCTTTACGGTGTAATAGATTAGAATACATTTTATTGCTTTACTCCACTCCTCATGTAAAACACATACAGGATAGACTTTGTGTGTGTATGTGGGAGGGTCAACCATGCATACACTATATTTGTTATACAGTGAACGTTTCAGACTCACTCGCAATAGTTGAAAATTCCATATTCAAATAAGTAAATAAAATAAAATACAAAACTGTTCCACTCCTTCCACACTTTAAACATTACATTTCATTAAAACACTCGTTAAGTATACCTTAGCACCTGTTCTCCCTCTCTTAAGGTAAAGAAATGGGAGACTATCATACAACATCGCTTTCAGGAAACGAAAAGACCCTTGCTGGTGCAGTTCTCCAAATAAGAGGCCGAGCGTGTTTGCTTCAAGCTGTTTATTTGTCACTCCCAGTTGAAATTTACTGTAAAAATTGACACACAAAACAAAAGTGAATTAAACATGGTATATTCAAACATTCAACCAAACCATATCGTTTTGTCAAATGAGTGTCTGCTGGCTTAATGCCAACATATAATGGGAAATGCCATAAATGGGCCAACGGAAATAATCATAGATGTTACAGTGATTATAAACCATCAGACAACTGCTACTTTAACACACACGGAGCAGCAACACATACAAATGAAGTATACAACAATGACAACAATCTGTGGGGACAGGAAGTATTACTGGAGCTTAATGTAGTTGGGGACCTTCTCTGTCTCTTCTTCTATTACGTTGCATGTCATCCAGTTGACCTCACTGCTGCCCAGCATGTTGAGGCATAACGTGGTACTACACCGAGGGCGTGCTACTCTAAATTGGGACTTGCCTGAACACCGCAAAAATCCATAAATACCTTTTGTTTAAAAATCGATAAAGCAGGGGGGCGGGGTACACTGTACAAAGTCTAAAAGCACCGACACGCATTTGGCACCTCGTCTAACGGCCGATCGGGTTACAATTTCCCCCTCCACGTGCCCAGCGCGGCGGGATTATGCTTCACTTTGTCCCCACATTCCCCAAACATCAGCTCACGCTCGGCAGACGGGATGTACGCGAGTCGTCGGAATTATATCTGGAATAGAGATAAACTGAAGGCCTTAAGCGGGAGGCATGCGCATTCAGCTGATACTAGTGTCAAAAATAGTCAAATTTAAAGGGAAATTGAACAAAAAAAAAATGCAAAATAGTTTACAACCCCCCCATCCAAATCATAAAACAACAAGCATGCAATTGAAGTATTACCTGAAAAAAAAATTATGCTTTTAATGTGCTATTTTTCACGTCATGAGAGTGTAAATGTGAGAAAATAGCATCCTCACCACCTTCACTAAAATATGCAAGAACAAAAAAAATCTCATCTCACCATCAAAATTCAAGCCAGTCAACCCTTAAGCAAGTACAAGCAACACTTCAAAATTAAATTCTAAAATTTAAGAAAAATATTGTGTCATTCCAAATGTAAACAAAGCCATTCATTACTACATGTCTAAACTAAGATGTGTGTGGTATCTGGGGATTTCTTTCGACTACCATTAAACTGCTAATAAAAAAAAAAAACTGCAATTCTTCCACTGTGTTCCGAGTGCTTGCCTTTCTCATCTCGGCAGTTGTTCGGTAGCAGCGAAGAAGCGCGCCGGTCCGCAAGGTTTTATGATCTATGGGAATATTGTAATTCCGCCACTTGGCTTTCTGTGACGTCGACGCGCTGTTGAGGTATCACTCCTAGCCGTAAACGTTTCTATCCCGATTCCAACTTGGAGTTGCTTCAAACCACAAATTATGTCCATACGCTTATGTCTATAGCGTCGTTCGCTAAGTAGCATTTAGAGACAGCGTTTTTTTCATTATAATACAGAGACACAAGCATGATCGCAAACAGACTGTTATTAATATATGAAGTAGTAACTTTAATAACTAGTGTGAATGGGGTTTGTAAAACTGAATATTTAGAATCAAAGAGACAGAATTTTAGGAGGCTAACAGCCCCCCACCCAAAAACTGTAAATAACCAAAACAAAACAAGGAAGGTGTGTCTCAACTAAATTCCATCACAAAAATGCAATGCATCACAAGAAAATGAGCAAAATTGCAACTCACACTTCTCATCCCGACAACAAATACAGATTTTCCCGATTTTTGAGGCTCCCGAGTTCCCCGATTTTTGTTTTTAATCAATAAAAACAGCACTGCATTGTAAAATGTAAGTATCAAACATGGGAGAATGTGAAGGGAAAAAAAACATTTTAAAAAGTGTAATTAAGCCAAAAGTACACATGAAAACACACAGGAGTATTCGTGTGTTGATGTGTGCCTTTAAGGGGCGTGGCCTAGTGAATGCCATCAGCACCTGGAGTCACTTGGGTTGGCCGCTGGTCGGTTTGCTCCTTGTGAGTGTTTTCATTTTGCATGAGTTTTAACCGTTCGATAACCGGCTGAAAGTGCATCGGTGACCGTGGATCTTTTTTGTTTTGTTTTTTCACTTCACTCAAATTCTGGCTCGCAACACAAAGCAAACAATTAAACCAATCAGTGGGGCGTAACTTGAAAAACTCGTAAGTTGGAGCGCTCTAAGTCAAGGCACTGTTGTATTATGGTACAAATGCTCCAAACATGAATGAGCCACAGAGGCCTGGCCTGTTTTTTTTTTTTTTTTTTATACCAGCGTCATCAGCGAGGAGGGCAAAAGACGGGAGGATTAAGGCTCCATTTCACAGCGGTGCGTTTTTCAAGACCCTTAATTACAGCTTGTTGGAGAAGGCCGCCAGCGAGAGAGATGTTTCCACGTTGCAGAAGACGCCCGCCAGGTCCGGGATCCAGCCAAAGGAGCCAATCAGCGGGATAAAAGCGGGACGGGAGGGGCCGCCCGGGAGCCAGGCTGGCACCGGAGATGGCTGACCTCCTTGAGGACAACAAATGACGAGGGCCGGTAACCTTACTCTGGGTGACCTCATGGCGGTCCGGATCAGAGTTAACCCTGTAATTAATGTTTGTCACTCTGCCCGTGACATCAGCAATAGAGTCTCTAATACCCCACTCAACCTCTTCAGAGACTACAGTGCAACCCCCGTTTAGAGGTGAAAATCTAATATACAGAGACCATGAAGATTTATATAGTTTTACCCCTTTAACACATTAAAACACACTTTTAAAAATACCATTCTTCGCGGTTCGTTATGCTCAGACTGATTCTCCGTTATTTGCTGAGACAATATTGCTTTGGTACCATCTAACTATGTTGATGTGAGTTTCATGTAGACATAAGTAGTGACTTGCCGCCATCTTGTGGCATCCATAGGCAATTACAACCCTCAGGGATTTTTGCTTTTCAGAGGAGGGCTCGGTCCCTACGCCCATCAAATAGCGAAGGCGCACTGCATTCCTTAGTGCCTGTTCTAACTCTCTCACCTTCGAGAAATGGGAGCCGATCGTATAACATTGCTTTGAGGAAACGAAAATAAGACTCTCTCGATCGCACAGTTCCCCTGGCATTGAAGCTGTTTAACCAAAGAGCATTAAACATTATCTATTTGAGCACCAAAATGTTGGACCAAACCATATAATTTTGTCTAATGAAAGTCAGTTAGCTTAACGCTACTCTATAATGCGAAACACCATAGACATGCTTCTCCGAATAAGAGGTAAAGGATGCTAGATTCAACCTGTCTCCCAGTTGAAGTTGACTGTAAAACAGACACAAAACAAAGGAGTATTAAATACGGAAATGTTCTTATTTCCACGGGAGAGGGACAGAGGCCCGCTGCGAACAGGTTTATAATTATAGATGGCACAAGAAGGCTGATGAAGTTTCGCAACTAACTTCAACAGTTTCTTGGCACCAAAATGCCAAAGTATGGCACCAAAATAATAGTTTAATTGCATTGGCCTGAGCACAAAAACGGCAAATGTGAGGATAGGTTCCCCCGAAACTCCAGCAAATTGGTGAATTTGTGAATGCCAAATCGCAAATATACGAGGTTCACTTATACAGTGGTGCCTGGCGGTATGAGATCAATAACTCAAAACACTCGTATTTCAAAACCTCTTTCACCATTCAAATAAATAGAATTGCCATTAATCCGTTCCAGCCTTACCCCCCAAAAACAACAAACATTTTTGAAACGTGTATTTTCATAAGGAAAAATAGCACTATATATAATATTGTACTTTATAAAAACACACAGCAATGACATAATGAAATAGAATGTTCCAAACAAAATTAACCATTAACCATAATATAAACCTTCAAGCAAATGTTACTTTAACAAACACGGAGCAGCAACACGTACAAACAGAGCATAGGCATCTGTGGGAACAATACTGTTGGGACAGTTCAGTATTTTACAACAGTGTAAAAGGAATGAGACGGAGACGCCGAGTGTGCGGCTTCGCGGATTGTAGCGATCAAGCGTAGGCGGCAAAGGCGGTCAGGAAAGGCAGTAAGGTAGTCAAGGAGGCAGTGGGGGTATGAGGGCAATTTCCTCTGGGCTCTTACGGCTCTGACTGCCTAGCGCCTTCACGGAGGTCCCTAATTGACATCACTTGAAGGCAAAAAGAGGCAGCAGAGAGGAACTTCTGTGGGGCTGGTAGAGAAAATAAAGCAGCGAGACCTGAGACCGTTAAAAGACCCCCGAAGACACGTGTGAGGGGGCGACATGTTTCCGCCGAGAGAGACAGTACGGTTCAGTTCAGCTCACAATAGTACAGTTTGGATGGGTAAACCCTGGTCAGGCTTGGGTTTTCAAATCGGGATGGTGATTGACAATACTTTCGCACGGAATTTCAGCAAAATTGGAAAAGTGCACCGTGACATGGCGAGGGATGATTATAAATAAAATCCTTTTTTTTAAAACAAAATATGTATTAAAATAGTTTCCATTCAAATGGATTTATTTTTAACATCGCCTACGAACGACTTGGTCGCATGTGTTCATTTTAAAAATCAAATGTGGCCCTTATGTTTGTCCACTGCTGGGGGGGAACGCATGGGACAGGAAAGTGTAGATCTTTGGGCCGCTTCACAAAGGAAACAGCCGCTAATGTGTTCTGAGTGTTTCTGCGCGGGTATGGTTTGTTGATGGGGTGACAGTGCCTAGGTTGGCGGCCAAAAACATGCCAAAGAAAAAAAAGACGGGATTTCAACTTTTCCGCTTTTGCATGCAACCAAATATCTTTACAGGCCTGAGGCGTTTTGGCCCGCGCTGCTCTCTATGCATCACTCGCGATACTATTATTAGCCTTTCACTTCAGTTCAGCCACGCCAGCCATCAAACTCTGCCCGGAGCCGCCACACTGTTGGCCGGGAGTGTCTCCAAGGCTGTCTGCTTTTCGCTTCCATCACTAAATGAGACTCGATCGCGCTACCACACCCACCCGTGACAGGTGAAAATCTGCGATGGAGAGAGACCACATAAAAAAATAAAAAATAAATTTACTCAACTGAACTAAAACAGTTTTATATTTAATAAAACACACATTTTAAAGCTGTCAAGAAATGGGGGACTATCACATAACATTACTTTGAGGAAATGAATAGAAGACTCTCTCGCTCGCGTAGTTCTTTCCAAGTTGAAGTTGACTTAAAAACTCACAAAACAAAAGAGAATTAAACTATAGTTTTTAAATTATAGTAGGGGTTCATTGTATTAATCAAACGACAAGCCCACCCTCCTCCTCCTCCTCCTCCTGGATTAGCTTGAGAGGAAATGCAGCATATCGAGCAACGGGAAGGAGTGTTGTTCTTGGACAGCGAGCCTCGGAAGGTGCTAAAGACAATACAGACGCTCGTTCTGGGCCAACATTCCGCTCGACGCTCCCCCACTTTCCTCTCCTCGGTGCGTTTCGAGCGGCCCTGCTTCCTCTCCACGCACGTGTATCAAAATATTATGAGGACATCAGCAAAGACACGCTGTTCTCGTGTTCTCCGGATTGGGGTTTCATTGGGCGAGGTAAAACTAACATTGGATTTATCGGCCGCCGTTTCTCCTCTGTCACGAGCGGGGATGATTGATGCGACGGCGAGTGATTAACGAGGCCCGGGCGAAGGGGGATACGGCGACCGTGGGGACGCCGAACGGCACTCGCCGGGGAGCTATCGGTTAGCACGTCCGCTTCCAGGTTGAGGGAACGAAGCGAGGGCCAGAAAAGACAGAAAGAATGATGAGCTACTATTTTTTAAAATTAGTAATAGTGGTAAAATATTAGCTGTAGAGGTGTTGATACAGGGGTTCTCACGTTGACTTTGAGAAGCAGTCAGTAGAAGTCGAGACGAGAACTCTGCATGCAACAGTCCAGTTGGTTTCAAGTCAGGCAAGACCAAGACTGTGATGTGCTACTACAGTATATAAGAGCGTTCCTGCATTGAAATGAATTACCTTAGAGAACAGCGGCTCCTCAATAGCCAATGAGAACTCTCTACGCAACAGCCCTGTTTGTTTCAAGTCGGAAAAACGGACGGTACTACATTTTGTTACGAGATTTTTCGTTATTACGATGCTCACCATTAAGAAGAAATATATCAGTTGTGTAGTATTGATATTAACTAGCCTTGAAAAGAGCGACTGCTGGAGTGCTGACGAGAATCTCTACACAACAACAGTCCAGAAAAGACAGACTGTGATGCACAATCATTATTAGCGCTGTTCTCGTACTGACGTTAACTCCCCAAGATAACGGCGGGTGCTCCAGTGCCGACAAGAACTCTGTGCATGCAAATATCCTGTTCTTTCAATAAATGAAAGAGATATTCCGCTGTGCTACTACAAATATCTTCATTATTAGTCCTGTTGATAACAGGATACCCCGCGGGCTGCTGCCCGAGCGCTGTCGAGAACTCTCTGTGCGCGCAACAGTCCTTTTGTTTCACGAGCAGATTTAAGATGTTCCCGCGATGGAAATTTCATTGTCACCGATGAGTGACCATTCCGCGACATGGGCTCAATATTACATGACCGCATGTTAAGAAACTTTTTTGATATACCACCCACAGAGTTCTGATAAATGGTTATTAATGTTTTTCCTCTTACCACTGGAGCCTCTACAGTAGAACGTATTAGAAACGGGAGCCTTGCGATAACTTGGGATGAAAGTGCCTTGGGATAACTTGGAAAAAATATGAAAGATCGTTTTAGCCATTGCATGCAGACTAAACTGAATGTTGATCTTCATTTTAATGGCAATCACTCATTCATTTCACTGGCAGAGAGAGAACGCCTGTCAAAAAGCATCACAATCAAAATCAGATAAACAGGAAATAATAATAATAATAGATTTGGCTGACGATTTTTGAGGGTTTGGCTCTCCCGATGACATTCCGGCCGGGAGCCACGCCGCAACGCTGAACTCCGCAACCTGGACCGGCAGACCCCAACAGTTTTCACGCTATCGCTCGAATACATGAGGAATTTCAGTCTGGACCGAGTGTGACAACGGCCCAAAGCCACATTTCCACCGAGCGGTCCAGTTCAGTTTGCCAGGGTTCGCGTGGGTAAATCCTGACCTGATCCTGGCTTGCATTTGCACTGCGGGATGGTGAATAGCAGCATTAGCATTAGCTTCTTACACAGCACGACAAGAGTGCAGCAAGACGGGAAAATACTGTACATTTGAGCATAATCCTGACTAAAATCACCAGATTCCACACAATTACAGTGGTAACTTACAAAGTTTTTTATTTTTTATTTTTTTTTTTTTTATTTTTTTAAAGAGCTGCTGTTCGGTTGATTTTTTTGCTTTGTGTTGCAAACCAAAATTTGACTCAAGCTTCAGATATGCCACGGCTAGAGTGAAGTGGAAAAAAATAATAATTAATTAAGGTGCTGTAATGGAGAGCCACAGTAACCGATTTCAGTTCACTGATTGAGAAAAACAGTCAAACACACAATTACACACGGATACTACAGCGAGTGGTGTTCGGGCTGGAACAGTACGCTCTGCACAGTACAATACGTCTTAATGGAACACGGTATTTCGGTTTTTCACTCGGGCTAAGCACTTGGGGCAAGTCACATAAACAAATGCACGGTCTTTATGCGGTTGCGGATTTTGTGAACCGTTCCACCTTGAGTGTTTCTGTGTGTGTGTGTGTGTGTGTGTGTGTGCGTGTGTGAGTGAGAAACCTTCACTTTAACTCGTTCACTCCGGTGGACGTTATTTGTCAAC
Organism: Phyllopteryx taeniolatus; assembly: GCF_024500385.1. Lineage (NCBI taxonomy): Eukaryota > Metazoa > Chordata > Actinopteri > Syngnathiformes > Syngnathidae > Phyllopteryx > Phyllopteryx taeniolatus. The sequence goes on from NC_084519.1 coordinate 14,192,846, forward strand.
TGGAATCCAAAAGTTTACTGCCACCGCCGCATATACCGATTTGTCAAGTGCGTTTTTCAGGGGGTAGGTTTGAAAGAGGGTCTCGCCCAGCTTGTCTGTGAAATTCCGGTTTGAAAAACACTGTAATGACTAAGAGATCCCTGTAGATGGCAGAGTTGCCTCACTTTGGATTTGAGATTAGCACAACATTTGAGTAGATGGAGCTTAGCCGGTGAATCTTGGCTTGTCACGTCGATTATGAGGGACTGAAATCCCATCACGGTAGAAGTTGGACAAGTTTAGGCCCCTCCCACTCAAACGGAGTATGTATATGTCTGGTATAAACAGAGCATGTGTTGCAGTAGATAGTCGAAAGTGTGTGTTGCAATCGTAAGAAAAGATGAGGTATGCCATGTAAAAAGGCCACTGATGTTCAACACGAGCCATGCGGTGTGTCAGCGTCGCTCATTAAGCGTTTCTTAGTTGTATATCATAGACATGATTCTTTTGCCATCTAAACCCTTAGTCTTGTTTTTATAGTTTGCCACCGAAGACAATATTCTGTGGGTTTTGAAAGATCAGTCAAAATGCTCTAATAGGACTCTCAGTATGGGGAATTCTACTTTGAAAACAGCTACCAGTGAATGAGTGCATTACACTTATTGAAACCAGTTATTTTTTTCTTTACATTCTCGTATCCATCCATCCATTGTCTGTATGAGCGTGCTGGAGCCTATCCCAGCTATCTTCGGGCGAGAGGCAGGATACACCCTGAACCGGTCAATTGCAGGGCACATATAAACAAACAACCATTCGCGCACACATTCAGACCTAAGGGCCATTTAGAGTCTTCAATCAACCTACCATGCACGTTTTTGGGATGTGGAAGGAAACTGGAGCGCCCGGAGAAAACCCACGTAGGTACGGGGGGAACATGCAAACTCCACACAGGCGGGGCCGGGATTTGAATCCCGGTCCTCAGAACTGTGAGGCCGATGTGCTCACCAGTCATTCACTGTGCCGCCACATTCTCTTATGTTTTTATATTTTCTGTATTAAATACATGCAACAACAAAAAAGGGTGGTGCTTTTCAGGGGGCTGAAATGGATTTATTGATTTCAATGGGGAAAATTGATATGCCATGCTCAAAAATTGAGGTTAGTCATTGAACAGAAAACACACAAGTCAAGCTTTAAGGAAGCACGCTTCGCCTCTTACTTAGAGAATTGCATGAGAGGGACAATTTTCTTTTCGTATTCTTATGTAGAGTGATGTTATACAATAGTCCTTCATTTCTTGACAGCGAGAGCGTGAGAACAATTAATCCCCCACCCCAGTTACCATTCACACAGGCTGCGAAAAAGTAGCGCTACTGCTTTGGTGTCTTTTCTCATAACATTCCCGTCCGCTGAGCTTCGACGCCAGCGAGTCCCAGCGGGAACATCACTGTCCAACTTTGCGCCTCTCAAACATTTCACACTGTTGTATGATGGCAACGGCTTCGGCGGGATGCGGTCGCGAGCTGACACTAAAATTGCGCGCGTGAAATACGACCGGCCTTAAATCTCCCGGAGCTGGATTTCTTTATGGCCTCATAGATCACGCGTAAAATCTCAGGAGAACGGGTGAAAAAAATGGTTCCCGTGTTTGGTCGTCGCTCACCGACAGACAATTAAAGCATCGATCTTGTCTTTTAAACAATGCCAGTCAAATGCTGGACTTCCTGCCAAACAGACATTCAGGCGACAAGCGGAGGAAAGAAAATGATCAGTAATCACACAGTATGTTGATGGAAGTTTTACAATTTTGAAACATAATTCAAGGTTTGTAATTGTTTTACTTGACATTTTTTATTAAAAAAATAAATTATGCAAATGTGTCATACTTTTTTTTTTTTATTTACTTAGAATTTTATCATTCTTTTAGACCTTTTTGTACTTTGTACATTATTTTGAGCATTGAGGAGAAATTTAATTTGAAGATGTTAAATGTTTAAAAAAAAATTACATTTTGTAATGCTTGTGACTTTTTCAAATTTGATTTGATTTCTTTATTTTTTATATTTATTTTGATTTAAAATGTAATCTACATTTTCAAATTTTTGATTTGTATTTGCTGTGTTTGACATTTCTTTATTATATTTTTTTAAATGTAGGTCAAAATGTTCACACTTTATTTTAATTTTGAATTGTTTTTATTTTTCAGTGTATTGGATTTTTTTTAAGTGTATTCAAAAATTCCCTTTAAACTTATGTATTTTGAATTTTGAAATTGTATTTGCCACCAATTTTAATGTTTTCATTATTTATTAGTTATCCCTTTTTCAAGTGATGCATTTTTTTTGGTTTGGCATTGCATGCGAATGTAATTACGCAAATGATGAAATGCAAATACGCAAGGGTCCATTGTACTTAACATTCAATCATATTACTATTTCAGTATTATTATTTTATTATTGTTATTATAACCTGAGCGTCCTTTTACGTTGTGCTCTAATGCATACATTTTTTATTAACCCGAACCACAGATGAGTGTATATTTGTCTATTTGACGTGGATATTTTGACGGCCATTTAGTAGTGGAAACGCGGTCAGAAGGAAGAAGGTATCCATCATTCTACGCGCCAGAGGATGTTCTTTTCTCCCCCAAAATAATCACACAAAATTACAGTTTATCACTGCCAGAAGCTGTAAAAAAAAAAAAAAAAAAAAAGAAATAAAAAAAAACCACAGTCAGCCCTCTCCTCACGCTACGCACTCACTGAACACATTAGTATATAAAAAAATTGTATTTTTATTTGTATGCATTTCCTAAAACAATTCTTAATTTTGAGTGTTAGACATTCCTTTAGCTGACAATATGTTGCTATAATAGTAGTAATAATAGTTAAATAGATAAAATTGCTGTCAATGTTTAATTTATAAAGGCCATTTTATACTATTTAATGGGGGGAAGGCTTAAGGAAACTATTCGTTATGTAGTGGTCTCATTTTTAAAATACTATAACAGGATATTTGCAGTTAAGTCAAATGTAAGCCTTTTGATGACTTTTCTCAGGCCACTTAGATTGAATTCAAGACCTCTCCCTCAGGAAACGAGCACTACAAGTGGGCAATATGGGGTCAATATATCCCACTACCCTAGGACATTTTACAATCATATTTTTCATATACAGGAGAACGCCAAATTTAGGAGCTTTTAAAGGCCACTTCTTTCAAATTAAAGACCTCTCCTTCAGTTAATCAACATGGGCGTTGGCTGATGTGGGGGGGCAGAATATTGTTTTGGGAGACAGCAGGTTTAAGGAAGACCTTTTAAAGGTTCCTTTCATCAAATTTAACACCTCTCATTCAGAAAACATGACCAATGAGAGTGGGACACCTTGGAAGATTTCAAAAGAAAATTCATTTAGGAAATGAGGGGAAATTCCTTATTCCTGTTCAAAACGGTGAAACGTAGGGATCTCGGCAAAATCGAAAGAGTCCGCATTAAAGCACTTCATGTTGCTGGATGCTCTCTTTACAGCAGGAGGCGTTAAGCACAGTGCGTAAAAGGTGAAAGAGTCTTTATATTACCAGTTTTTCTGATGAAAAAGGTCATAAATAAGCAATTTGCTGTCAGCAATAATAATACAAAAAAAAAGAAAAGATTACTTTTGTTTGTGCTGAGATGGAAGCACTCCAGACAACAAATGTGACGGAAAAGCGGGATGGGGGCGGGGGCGGGAGAGGAAGGTCGTTTAACTTTGTATCGGCGGAGTCGCTCGACGCAGCGTCTTCAAATTCTATCAAAAGCGTCTGATCAAATATTCCCTCCTCCTCCACCTTTTTGCTCATTCAGCATCAGGAGAAGGGAAAAAAGGGAGACAGACCTACTTCCTGTCGGGAGCGGCGCAACAGTTGAGGGAGAGACGAAAAGGAGCAGACAAACAACGCCGACTTCAGACGACTCTAGTGACGGCGAACAGCAACGGTGACGGAAAAGCGCAAGATAAGATGGAAATTTGACAAAGGCGGAAGAAAGTGTGTCTGACGTTTGGAAAGTTGCCCGGCGAGCAGAAAACGTACAAAACTTCAACACTTTATTGACGCAAACTTTGACAACATTTGAGAGCCTTTAATACCAGATTTTGAAAACATCTTTTTTTAAGCCTTAGAATTTCAGACCTTTTCTTCACTTTTTCCTTTTTTAGTTTTGCAATAATTTTTAAATAAGCAAGCTAAAATTAAGACTTAAACACTATCTTCAAGGCCACTTTCATCAAATTTAACACCTCGCCGTCATTAAATGAATACTAGGAATGGCCAATGGAAGGTCAATCATGATTTTAAGAAATGTACTATAATATATTGGATATATTAAGTATGAAAATATGGATGCAGAAGATTACGTTTTCACAAATAATGCTGAATTTCTTCATGAGGTCAATTCAATTCCTACAACTATCCGCTCGGGAACGAGAATGCTTCCTACGAGTCTGACATGTTTTCAACTGTTAGTGATGGTTATAATTACAGTTGTGTAAAATAATGAGTGATAAAACATGATGACGCAATGCCAGAGAAGTTTATTAGGGGTAATTTAGAGAAGTTGAAGTATACTCGTAAATGCCAAAAGCTGTTTATTCTTGTTCATGATCTGAGGTTGATTAAATATTTGGAATGCTTCACGTTGAGACTGCAGGACAAAATGCAATAATCACCAAACTGATTAGTTTGGCTTCTATTGCTCATTTCTACGTGAACATAAAATACCATCTTAGTCTTCTTTCAAGAATTTGAAACTATCAAAATAAAGCAAAAGTCAAACTTTCTGTAGGTGTGAAGATATAGAAATTGTGTCACCACCAGCTATTATCATTTGCGAGTTTATTACGTTGTTAAAAATATGTAAAAAAAAAACAAAACTTGCAAATACAGTATCGTGTAAATTTGCATTCATGTTTAAAGCTCTAATTAACAGATTAATTCAGGATACTACTGACTATTCTTGTAAAAGTTGTTGTTTTTTTGTACTATTACTACATTTATAACTTGTAAGATGAAATGTGTCCTGTAAATTTGACACAAAACAGAGAAGACTGTTGTTAACAAGCCTGCCAAATTGGAATGATTTAAAAAAAAAAAAAAAAAAAAAAAGAAATATAAAATGAGGCTTCAAAATAATAAAAAATCTAGTCGTTCTCGGGTCTCAGACGCTGTGGGCGTGTGAGCTGAATGCGTTGAAACCCCGCTCAACTGTCAATCAAATACTATTGTTACGACCTAGAAGAATGAATGCTACTTCGTTGCCCATCTTTCTCACGCCTACAACGCCACGCCAGTGCCAAGCCCCGGTCCAAATGCTAGCTATCAAGTCGGACTATTCCCCCACTCTCGTTCTTCCCCCTTCTCTCCGTGACATGCGTGTACTCACTGCCGACAACGAGGCGTTCTAAAGCAGCCAAGCCAGCGGACAATCCAAAGGGAAGATGCATTTTTAGGGATGAAGGCATAGCTAGCTAACTGTACGTTGAACTGTGCTGCATAACGGCTGATGTGAAAGAGGGCGCTCCAATTCTTATACCGTGGGGGAGGGGCGACTCATCCTGGGGCTCAAGCACATCACTAGGCACCATTTTGCCCATGCCCCCCAAAAAACAACTCCACAATTAATTAAAACATATTTGCACATCTTTTCAGCAATTATCCTCAAACATGTATAATGTATTTAGAATCAAATCTCTGAGTTCACTGTACAGGGTATTTAAGTACTTTTCTGGTAAAAGTACTACTTTTTGTAACTTTACAACTATTCTCACAACAGTTTGGCCTTATCCTATCCTTTTTTTCTTAAATTAGTTAGCGCTTAAGCAAATTATTCTTGGAATAATTGGACTTCATTTCATTGACCTGATCCTAAAAAGTAAATCAGGCCGATGACGTAGTGTCATCAGCAGGAAGAGACTGGAAGAATCACAGAAAGGCATACAATTGGACTTGTTAGGACATTTTCATGGCTCATGGGTAAAGTTGGGTAAAGGTTATCATGCATTGTAGGTTCACCAAGAAATTTCACCTGAAACCCCAGTATCCCTAACTTTTTGTGGGTGGTGTATTTTCTTTGTCTACCAGAAGGGAAGTAGATTACAATATGAGGGCATCTGTAAACTCGCCCCCCCCCCCCCCCCCCCCCCCCACCCCCGCCCCCCGTCCCCACCCACCAGTCAATATGAGCCGCACGTTTTGTTTTCACTTCAAAGACTTAACATCCACCTGCGCGCTCACACACGTGCTCCTTTTGGGTCTCTGGGCCAAGTTCAAGTTAATTATGTGAGCGAGCGTGTGCCACAGGTGGTGCGCCGCCCAGTTACGTTTGTCATCATCCTTTTTCCTGACAGCGTGGGTGAGGACGAGGTGGAGGGCAGTGGGAGGAAAGGGGAAGAGGGGCTAAATGGTCGCCCCACGTTGCCAGATGGGAGTTGCTTTTGATAAAGAAGAAAAAAAAGAAAAGAAAAAAAAAAAAAAAAGTCCGCCTGCGGTTGTTCTCGCTCGCCAAAGCAAAACTCCCTCTGTCGCGCGGAAATTGGCAATAATCCATGGGCCAACCGTCCCGGTCGTAAACGGTTTATGAACCGCACAGGCCACATTTTAAGTGTAAAAATAAGTTAACTGGTATTCAGATGGAAAAAGGTTTTACGGAAAATGCTTACACATATACTTGTTGCTTTAAATGTGGAAAAAAAGAAGTTAACTATTGTTAAAGGCCTTAAAAAAATAAAACAATTAGTCTAGTATTAAATTTGTAATACGAAGTTGAGTTGTGTCACAGCTGAGCCTCAAACACGATAAACCCTTGCGCATGGTAACTGTGCAGTTTTACTGCTTTAGGCCAGAGTCTGCTTACCAAACTTACTGACATTGTTAACTGTCAAACAAGTAAAAAGTTAACTGCTGATAATCTGTTACAATAAAAACAATGGGGGGAAAAAAACTCAGTTGTGAAACAGCAAACACGATACAAGCGTGACTTGGCCAACAAGTGATGCTACACAAGTGTAAAAAAAAAAAAGTCATCACAGTGAATTTAAGACGTTAAAAAAGAATTAAACAAAAACTTTCGAAACACAGTAAAAACGATAAACCTTTAATTAATCATGTCAACAATGTGTTTGAGTCCACTAACTAAGCTTTTTGACATTCTTAACATCACGCAAGTGTAAAAAGTTGTGAAAAGCAGTTACTTTTTGTAACAGGAAACATGTTAAAACAACAACTTTGACAATAAGTTTCAATGCACTCAGAAAATGGATGGAGGGAAGGATGGTTGACTCTGGAGGGTCTGACTGCAAGCGGAAGGGCATGGTGGCCTCAACGCCTTAAAAGGAAAAGGAGTGGGCGTCGCCGAGAGGGATGCGTTTGATCCGTTAGCGTGCTTCGCGGAGCGGGTGGGTAATTTGAGCAAAATGTGTTATTAAAGACACCCAACACCCCCGGCTGCACGTCTGCTATTGTTCACAAGCACCTTTCTTTTCTTTTCCTTCTGAGTTACCCCCCCCCCCCCCCCCAAACCCCTCCCCGTCCCACCCAGTGGCATCTGCTCAACACTAGTCAACCCTCATGGTATGCACATGCGAAGGCACAGGGGCGGTTAAAAAAAGGAAAAAGAAAAGAGGAGCGTAAGGGGGTGGGTGGGTGTGCAGGGGGTGGATTGTTTCCAGGTGGTAGTTTGAGTGAGAGCATTAATCAAGCCAACAGATCTTCCTGTCATAGACACCTTAAGTGCACGTGCGCATTTAGTACTACGACTACTACACCTGCACACCGACTGCCGGCCTTACAAGCATGCGTTTTACTACAGTGAACCCCCGCTATATCGCGATTAACGGTTTAAGCGATTCTTTTTAATGAGGTTTTAGACTATTAAGGTGAGTCTGAATTTAAAGTTGAGCGCTTTCAGTGTGGTACCATATTGTACTGCGGCACGCCGGCCAGAACTGAGGTCAACGGCAAGAGGCAGAGAACGTCCTTCTCTCCAGTAATAGTCATCATACCCACAGACTAGAGCGAATGTATGCCTGTGAGGATTGTTGTATACCCTGTTTGTATGGGTTACTGCTCCGTGTGTATAAAAGTGGTGGTTATTTTAATGGGGTCTCTCTATAGCGCAGATTTTCACCTATTACAGGTGGGTGTGGAGAAATCTCCCCCGTAATAAACAGTGGTCCACTTTATAGTAAACAATGTATGTTACAATAAATTTGACAAATATATTGAACAAAGCGTGTAGAGACGAGGAGATAAACGGTCATTTCATTCAAAATCTGGGTCTTAAGCCAACCTATGTGTTTTTTTAAATGAAGCAAACGACAACCTTAGATTACGAACGTAATGTTTAAAAAACGGGTTTCACAACATCGTGTTTTTATACCTCCACTGGTCATGCTTATCAACCTTCATGTTGAACTGAAGACAAAATGCTGAAGACAAAAGAAAACAGAAGTACCTACTTTGTTCCAACCAACAAAGTGTTGGTTGACAATAATGAATTCTGAACATAATGATTTGAAATTGTGTTTCGGCTGCTTGCCAGAACTGCAAGTTCACTTTGTATTTAAGACAAGCGAAACTCTGAAGACAAAAGCCAAACAAAGTCTTTCATTTGTTTTAATCAACCAATGTTGACAACCTGGATGAGGAACGTAGTGTTTTGAAAACGAGCTTTACGATATCTCGTTTAACAAAGACCTCTACTGGACGACAGAACTGACTTCAAACATGGTCACTTAGTATTGGAAACAAAGCCGTCCACAAACACTGAAGTCAACCAAAGTTGGTACCCATTTTACGACTTCATGTTTTAAAAACTGTAAGTATCTGAGCTGGTCATCAGAACCGCAAGCCATCTGAAGTTATCACTTTTTTTTTTAACGAACCAAGGAACACCCCCGTGTTAGTGACTACAAGGCGTATGTGAGTGGATTTCAAAGGTTTAAGTCCACGTTACGGCTCCAACACCTCCTGTGTTTCCTCAGCTAAAGAGTGGAAATTACCTCCAAACACGGTTAACATCCCACCTATGTCGCTCCTTTCATGACTCGCCGCTAAGTAAGTTTACATCGGAGGGGATGCCGCATTCCTGCCAGACTAAACCAACACGGTGGAGGGCTGACCTCTTCCCTCCCTCGGCGGGGTGGAACAGGTAAGGCCTTGTGCGTCACCGCTCTCGCTCACATCATTACGGAATGAAAACAAACATCCACGAGGCTGCCCACACTTTTATACGCCCTCATTGGGGGGGAAAAGAGAGTTTTGCAACGTGCAAAAGTTGAAGGGGTTTTTCCAAATAATTCGTTGTTGAAGTCCCGACGCGTTAATCTCGGGTTCAATTCTATTTTTGACCAGTTATGTCTTCATTGCATGCATTTCCACATATCCAGTGTAACTGTTTACTGTGAACCCCCATAATCTAAACCACAGCAAAAGCATAGACAAATATCATCTAAATATGCGACAGAGTTGTGTCGACTATTGAATAAGTCAATCAAAGAAATTAGATATAAACGACTATAATTCAAAACACGTGTTTCCCCTTTAGACTAAAAGGTCCCCCGTTCGCGTTGTAGGCTACCGGAGAAGATGCCAGAAAAGCTATGACTTTGTTTTAACGAACCAAATGTCGACAAGCTTGAATAGGTTCTTCGGCGTATCTCCACTAGTCAGCAGCATATCCTTGCTCGAATGAAGTCGGGGAGACGGGACTCATACCCGAGTCGAAGTGCGTCACACTCGGCACTGTTTTAGCCATGACAACCCCCCCCCCTCACATTTTCAGCAATCATCATTGCAGGACCACAGAGCTGGAGTTTGTTTGGTTTACTAAGGAGATTCTTTTAAAGACTTTGTGTTGCTTGTTTTAACATCAAAAGCAGCTGACACAGAATCATCTAAGCCCTAAACTGTTTTCCCTGTCTTACTGGAATCACTTGTCTATCTTCAAGCATGAGAACGACGCCATGCCACTCATTACCACACCTTGTTACTCTGCTTGACACCGCAACACACAAAGCCGCTAATTGTCCGCACAGGCAAAAGAGTACCACGCTGATACGCCCAGATTGGCCTGCGGGAATTACACGGGGGATTACAATACGTTTGGCTAACAGGCACTAATAGCTCGTGCAGCTCACGAAAACACACCAGCACTATTTTGGGATTGAAATGACACGCGGGTGGGGCCAAAGAGGGACTCCATTGAGGACGAGTCAGAGCACACTGAAGCCATGCTTTTTTCCAAATTACCTATTAATGAATGCGCCTCTGCAGGACCTTTAAGATGTCTCAGGCCCGTGGTTAGCAAGAGAAGCCGTTAGCGCATTTATTCGATGTCCTTGATATCCAGCTAAATGTCCATGTACTATTATGCGCTTTGCACTCACTTGACATTTGACTGTTTGACGCACTAGTAGAAAAACTGTCTTACCAGAAATGTTTGTTTCCACTATTAGTGACACTTTTGGCCAACTGGTACTCAATTGGTAAACTTCTGTGATGCACTAGTAACACTACAAGGACTAAGGACTAGGCACGTGTCACACACTGGTTAAATCCTTAGCAAGGATATCTGATAAATCCTCAAACAGCTCTCTGTAAAGCCATTTCTATTTGATGTCCTCAATATCCAGAAGCAGAATGACTACGTTAGACTGGTAGAACAACCGAATAGTGAGGTAAAAGCGCATAGTAGTAGATGCCCCTTAAGATGGATCTCAAGGATTTCAAATGCTGCCTTTGATCTAACCTATGGAAAGTCAATTGATCATTTTATTATATATATATATATTTTTTTGCGATCCAGCTTTAAGTCCCTGTAAAGTGGAAAATAAATGACAAACCACTGAGAAGCGTGTTGTTAATAACTATAATAAATAATAATAATAATAATAATAATAAATAATCACCGAGTATATAAAATGAAGCTTCAAAGTTGTGAAAAATCTAGCTATTCTCTCTGCTCTCAAATGCTGTGGTCGTGTCCGCTGAATGGACTGAAACCAAGCCTGCTCAACTGTCAACTGTCAAAACAATTCCACTGCTATGATCTAGAAAAATGGATGCTACTTCATCTAGCATATGGCTACACATAACTACATGTTTGAGCCGTGAAAATATAGCCGCTTAAAGCCTCTGGTGGCTGGAATATATCCAACTGGTTTGTCATGACAACGAGGCGCACTAAGGCAACCACGCCAGTGAGCAGCCCATGTCACTTTGTCACAACTGGTTTGTTGTGACTCTTTTTTTTTTTTAAACCTTGCTCTTCCAACTTCTCCGTGAAGTGCTCACACTCAGAACCAACAACGAGGGACCAACAACAAGAGGCCAGGCCACCCCAAAGTCGTAGCCCACATGCTAGCTGTCAAGTTGGACTTTTTTTTTTTTTTTTCTTTCTTGCCCTCGCTCTCCCACCTTTCTTTGTGTGACGTGTGCATGCTGACGGCAGAGAACGAGGCACTCTAAAGCAGGCAGGCACGCCAGTGGACTATCTAAAGGCAAGATGCATTTTCGAATTGAATGTCGCTATTGGCTGAATAACCGCCGGTGCGAACAAAAGCGCTCAAGTTCTTATGTGTGTTCACTGTGATGGGTAAAATGCAGAGAACAAATTTCGTGTGCATGCATGCATGTTCATGACAATAAAGGTGATTCTTCTTAATTCTTCTTCTTCTTAATATGGTGGGGGAGGTACAACTCCAAAGTGCGTCACATGGAGACATTTTAGCCACACACACCCCTAAAAAAAATCTGTAAAAGTGAAATGGTGAAAAACAGTTTATTGGTATATCGCCACTACTGAGTACGACATACTGTAGCTTTCAGTCTTTGCAAATATTTTCAGTAGGCTTTACACGATCAGAATTTTTGGGGCCGATCACCGAGTTTAAAAACAAAAACGATAACCGATCACAAGATGGAGCAAAGTGTCTATTTAAATGACTTGTTCATTAACTGTGTATACTTGTGTACTGTATACTGCATCCATCCATCCAGCCATCCATTTTCTTTACCGCTTCTCCCTCACTAGGGTCGCGGGCGTGCTGGAGCCCATCCCAGCTTGCTTCAAGCGAGAGGCAGCGTACACCCTGAACTGGTCGCCAGCCAATCGCAGGGCACATACAAACAAACAAACCATTCGCACTCACATTCACACCTACGGACAATTTAGAGTCTTCAATCAACCTACCATGCATGTTTTGGGGATGTGGGAGGAATTCGGAATACCTAGAGAAAACCAACGCAGGCACGGGGAGAACATCCAAAATCCACACAGGCGAGGCCGGGTTTTGAACCCCTGTCCTCAGAACTGTGAGGGAGATGTGCTAACCAGTCGTCCACCGTTCCGCCTGTATACTGCATACTTCAAAAATATCTTGTCAGGTCATGTATTCTAATCAGGTCAAACCAACATTACAACATGAGAGAAACAATGGGTGCTAACTTCCTGTAATTAAATTACTTCACACACACCGAAACTTTAAAGCAGGATTCGACAGAACACCGGTACAACCGTTAGTGCTAGCACTAGCTTGCTAGGCTACATTACGTTTTGTTGCCTGCCTGTGAGCCATATCGTATTAAAAGTATGTGAACATACCTCAAGCAAGCCTTGAATTAAAGTCCTCTCCCGAGCATCGGTGACCACCAGTATACGTTTTCCCCCCATTTTGTTCTTATAATACACACGACACAATCTATTGTTGTTGTCGTGGCTGTGGTAACGAGTCCGGTCGCGTTTGAGTTGACATGATAAATCCCAATGATCGTAAAAGACGGGATGCGGTGGTATCGGAATACAAGATTTTATTGCAGTAGTCTGATATAGTGCAATCGTGAAAGAGCAAATTTGTCTTGTAGTCTGATCCAGGCATGATGTGTTGTCTGTCCCACACCGACGACATGTTTTTTCTTTTTTTTTTTTAAATAACCTTATTGGCTGTCAGATATTTACAGTACTACGTCAAAAGACACGCGACAAGGCTAAAAATAAACCAGCTTTTGGATACAAATATACTGTACACGATGGCGACGCTGAGTACATTTATTTTGCGGAACCGATCAATCGGCGAATTATGACAAAGCTGATCAGCATAAATTGCTAGTTATCGGCCGATACCGATCAGGCCGATCTGATCGGTGTAAAGTCTAGTTTTTAGCAATTATCTTCAAACATGGATAATGTATTGAGAAACAAATCTCAGAATATAAGGATAGGGTCTTGAAGAACCATGTACTAGTGGAAAAGAAAACCCTTAAAAAGTTCTACGAGTGTGCTAAACTGTCTAACGAAAGAGTTCATAGAGTACATGAACCTTAAGCCGGATATCAAGGACATGAAACTAACGGTTTCTCATACGTTAGATCTAAGGCGGCACTTAAACAACAGAAGCCGTCTCCTATTTACCCAGCTTTTCATGATCCTGCTGGTTAATTGCTCCCATGACTTAATTATCTATTAGTAATTAAGCTCATCATAGGGTCATTATGTGCTCACCAGACAGGGGCTGGCACTTTAGAGGGTGCCACACGAGTCAAGGACTTTACCGCAGCCTCCGCCAACCCAAAAAATGTATTTCGGGCAATTAAATACAAAGCGCAACGCCAAAACAAATCTTCACGGCGATGGGAATATTTCACCAGCATCATCTTTCTGCAGGAATGTGCCGGCAGCCCAAATTAAAAGTGTCCGTGACGGCAGCAGTGCGGCGCTATGGCAAACAAAACAGGGATTCTTGTGACTTGCGTTCTGGGCAGGAGAGAAAAAAAAAAAAAAAAAAAAAAAAAAAGGCTGACGCCACACATGCATATGCACACACACATTTATACACACACACACACAACCGGATCCAGCAGGAACAAGTTGAGAAAACATCGTGGACGTCTCGGATCTCACACTCGGGATTTAAGTTGACTGATGATGGAAAAGATGATTAATCCTTAGTGCTCTCAAAATATACATAGCAATTTACATGTCCAATGTCAGTTAAGTCTCAAACTTAGGTCCACGAGCCATAGCCTGGGGGTCCGCAAAATAATTTGCAATAAATGATGATGCATCATTTAAAAAAAAGTGCATACCTAAATATGGGGACCGGCGGCCAATAAAACAAACATACTCAACCAATTACTCCTCCCTAACTTAGCTTTGGGCCAATTAAAAGCTCTGATAGGATTGTGACATATAATAAATCTGACATCCCTGCATGAATAAAGTCAGTCTTGTTGCTTTAGAACAAAAGACCTACTATTACAGGAATAGTCTTATTTTTGACAGCAAAAGGCATGTTTTTTGGAGACAACATAGTCCCATTTTTTTCAAGAGGAAATTCTCGAGAATAGTCTTTTAAAAAATGGTGTTATATTACAAGAACAAAAAATTCACTTCTCATTAAGCTTTTACTTATACAAATCTATCCTCATAACATTACAGCTTCTTTCCTCTCAAAAATACGAATTTGTTGTCCTAACGTTACGACTTTTTCCTCGAAAATAGCCAACTTTTAAAGCTCATGGCATTTAGGGATACACATAGTAGTTCAATGAAGGCATCTTCTTTTCTTTGACTAAAAATATGTTTATGACACCAATCCTAGCTCCCCCACCCCGCCCCCCGAATACATAATACTTGTTTTTATTCAGAAATTACAAACACAGCCCGACACCCCGGTGGTCCCGGGGACATTTCGTGGCGGCGTTGACAGATTTACGAGCCAGATGATCGTAAAACGGCGCCGGAGGCTGCATCAATCAGCGGGACGCCGTGAGAATCGATAGGCGATCGGCCGGCCAGCAGGCTGAATCAGGCCCCGCACCCCCCCCTCCATCCTTCCCCCTTCGCACCTGAGCATCATCCTGCTTTCAATTTCCTGCCGGGCTCGCTCCTCGCGGGTGAGAGGTTAACGCGGTAATAGGCGGCAGTGATTGGTGGGAGACGCTGGAGCGCATTAAGAAGCCGATGCTGCTTCTGTGGAGAGCCCCAGAGCAGATGTGAGCGGGGAGCCGGGAGACTTCTGACAAACATCTTGGAGATATTTGATTTGGACTCAGCTGCCCCAGGATACAGAGCGAGTAGAGAGATGCTGGCTTGTCAATGTTTGTTTAAAATTTGAGCGCTCGTGTACTATTTATTTGCCCAATTTAGTTGGTTGAGTTAAGGGGCCAGCACAATGCAAAAAAGCCATGACGACAACAAAAAAGAGACCATAAATTACAGAGGACTAAAAATTATTAAGCGACTGGTAAAAAGAGTACATCACAATCTTTCCAAATCAATTCTGAAATTAGAAGACTATCCACACATTTCCATAACTTTGACAGGTTTTTCCATAAAACATATTTCCATAACTGCCACAATGCAAAAAGGTCATAACAACAACAACAACAACAACAACAAAAAGACCATAAATTATAGTTCACACCGGTCTGAAGATCTTTAAGCACAACCAAATCTTTCCCAAAAAGGTACGAATTGAAGGGACTTTCCATGTATCCACAACTATTTTGTTTTACGTTGACTTGTGTTAAGACGCCACAATGCAAAAAGGCTACAACAACAACAACAACAAAAGAGTGACCATAAATCACAGTGCAATCTTTTCAAATGAAATGTGGGGCCTTATGAACTTCCACAACACCGCAGTTTAAACATTACACAAGAAAACTGTCACAATGCCAAAAGGCCCAAAACACACAAAAAAGAGACCATAAATTACAGCGCACTGAGGACTGAAAATCATTAAGGTAGTTTAGACCACATCTTAATCTTTCCAAATGAATTGTGAAATTAGGGGATTTTCTATGCATTTCCATGATATTGTTGTTTTACATTACACAAGAAAACACAAAAGGCTAAAACACAATGTATTTACCTGATTGAGCTAGTTGTGTCAAGACACTGCCACAAAGCAAAAGTGGCATAACAACAACAACAACAAAAGAGACCATAAGTTACAGTGCACATAGGTTTGAAAATTGCTTGTTGAGTTAGTCGTGTCAAGATGCCGCCACGATGCAGAAACACCACAACAACAACAACAACAACAACAACAAAAAGAAAAAGAAAAAAAAGACCACTAATTACAGCGCACAGAAGACTAAAAATCATTAAGCTACTGTTTAGAGCAGACATCACTCTTTCGAAATGAAGTCATGGGGTCTTATGTATTTCCACAACATTGTTGTTTTTACATTATAAAATGCAAAAGGGCCATAACAACGACAAAAAGACCATAAATTACAAACAAACGTCTGAGGATCATTAAGCTTGTGGGAGCCATTTTATGGACATGTAAAATGAACACCTTTCAATCTCTTGTGCGTGCCGGAGGATTTTTACTTTATTTAAAACAACTAACTTTTGTCTTTGATATTTTTGCTATGTCATGTATAATTCTATTTTAGCAGCAATAAGTCTCTTCAGCACAGTTGTTACTGTTTTTAGGGTACGCGCATGTTTAAATTTGCCATTTCATCCTTCATTACTGTTACTTCTGCGAGAATTTTCCCCCCAAATTTTTTTTTCATTTTTGGGGGGACCAAACTTAAGCTCTCCAAGTTTAGTCAAGTTTAAAAATCTGTTAAAATTAATACTCAGCTGACTACAGAGTAGAGCAGATTAAGGAATTTTAAATGGGATGCTTTGGATTTTCTATTTTGGAAAAAAATGGTTTTAAAGCTTAATTCATCGGTACCCTCAACAATGCATGTTGCCAAAAAAGTGGTTCCTGAAACTTGAGGTTTGTACTGCAATAATGTCTGTAAAGAAGATGAAATCATCTATTGG
Organism: Phyllopteryx taeniolatus; assembly: GCF_024500385.1. Lineage (NCBI taxonomy): Eukaryota > Metazoa > Chordata > Actinopteri > Syngnathiformes > Syngnathidae > Phyllopteryx > Phyllopteryx taeniolatus. Next base: position 14,209,644 of record NC_084519.1, read on the forward strand.
CAGAAGCTTTGTTTGGTCAATGCAGTGGATGAAGGTTGACTGGCGTTCGATCGGTCCACCTCAGATCTGAAGATATGATGCTCATCCTTTGGGAAAGTTGAAAAATCCCTCTTTTGATACAACAAATTAAAGACACTTAAATAGGAATATAATCATTTCATATGCTTTGCGTGCGGTATTATGTATCAAATCACTTTTGAATTCGCTGCAGTTGTTGCAGTTGCCAAAATGTGGTACCTGAAACCCGAGCTTTGTCGTCCAAAAATTCAGACAAGAAGAATAAATCCTTCATATGCAGATGCTTTGTTTGGTTATCGCGCTGTTATGAAGGCTGATGGTTGCTTTGGTCCACTGAAGCGCTCACAGTCATTGTTTGGTTAAGTATAGAAATTCCTCCGCTACAGTAAAATTAGATACCCAGGCTGAATACAGTACAAAGCAAATGAAAGGAATTTGAATCGGAATATAGTATTCTTTTTCATTGTTTGGCCTTTGTATTATGTGCCAAAAATGAGGTTGCTGAAACTCGACCTTTATCGTCCAAAACGTTTTCTTGCTCTGCGGCGAAAATTTAGACATGAAGAGGGAGATTAAAACACAGGCTGAATGCTGCATAGAGCAAATTAAAAGGCATTTAAATTGGGAATATAGTAATGATTTCAGGGTTTTGAAGACAGGCTGACCACGGCTGAATCGCTCCACCGGAGATAAGGAGGCTCCTGCGGATGGGTCATCCAGGATGCTTCACTCCCTCACATCCAAACACCTGACCCGGAGACCCCCCTCCACCCAAAAGACCGCTAGTCTTCGGCAGCGCGTAAGGAATCAAAGCGCTACTCACCCCAGAAGAAGTTCTGCTGGCATGGTGTGACGGTGCTGAAGAGGCTGTTTGACGCCATGCTGGGACCAGCTCTCACTCCTCGGCGGTTTCCGTGAACTTTGACACGTCCTGAACCATGTCAAGAGCGGAGGGGGGGGGAGAGCAGGGGGTGAAAAAATAAATTCGGGAAGCCGCGAGACATGCCTTTACGTATCAACTATTCGGATGACCACAAGGAAGAAGCCGGCGTTGGTTTTTATGGAGGAGGGGAGAAAAAATACAAAATTCAGATGGTGCGGTGTACTTACTCGCTTAGCGCCGTCCTTGTGACTGGTGCTGCTGGCCCGCGACCATTAACCATTGACGCTCCGGCCACGCCAAGCCCCGAGCCGCACGTCTGTGGTTCTGTGGTTGTTTTGGAGGAGCACCTCGTGCAAAAACCCCAAAACGGCACCAGCGGCTTTAAAAACTGCTTTTCCTGCCCTCCACGCGCCGTCACTGGAGAGCCTCGCTCACGTGCCCCAGCGACGTCACCACGGCGGTGGGCAGGACCAGCGTTGTGGTTTCCCTCTCTCCTCCCTCCTTTATCCTCCTCCTTCTCCTCCTCCTGTGGTTCAACTGCGCTTCCAGGCTCCGAGCTCTCGCGCGCCAATCTCCCCCGTGCGTCAGGAGGCTCCAGCGGGGGCTGCGCTCTGCTTTCTCCCCTCTGAAAGCTGCCTTCTGAGATCCGAGGAGGATGTGTACAGAGCGCCCGGGTGCAAAGACAGCCTGGCGACTGCGTGAAAAGCAGAGGTGGCGAAAAGCTTGTTTGTAGACGGGCGTGTCCCATGTGAGGAGCTGCTTCTGAGGGGCGAAGCTGCTCTATTGTGTCCTAAAGTTCGAATAACTCTCAGTTCCAATTCCTGTAATGGCTCGTGAATCCGGCCAGCCGCCGTCCTCTTTGATCGCGTTGGCCGTTAGATCCGCCGCGTCAGGTGCGCACAGTTGCCACGACGGGAATGTGCGGCATGAGGGCGAGAAGGTCGGTTAGAGTCGCAAACTTGCCGGTGACTCAGCAGAGGAAGTCAAAGGGGGAGGATTTGGTCCAGGAGGCGATTTATATACAGGGCTGTTCCAAAACTGTTTGACATTTGGTAGTCTATTTACACAGCCAGTTCTCGCTCAAATGATCTTCAATTTTAACAAGATGTCTAAAAAGTAACAAAGCTTATGTTAGTTAAGGCTGGGCAAGATTATTTCCACAAAAATCCAATTCATTTTTGTCTTCTTTGCGTGTCGAAAAAGCAAAGTGAAAATGATATCGTAGTAATGCTCCGATATATCGCGTTTCACGCTTCGCAGCCCCGTTATATCATGGATGTGGTATGACAGTTGTTACTCTTGTTTTTTACACTGTTTGCACAATATTTTTGTGTTATCCATTGCTCTCGCTCCCTCTCAAAATATATTGTGTTTAAATGTGTTCACATTGTTTTAAAAATGTCTTTAAAGACAAAAGTGCTGTAAATGATAAAAAAAAAAGATGCCAAGTGGGTTTTAATAGTGTATTTCTATATCGCGGATTTCACTTATTGCAGGGGTGGTCTGCAATGTAACCCCAGTGATGAATTTCTGTATTTGAAATAGGTTTTGCTTTTGTTGTTTTTACCATTCTAGGATTTTCTTTAGTTGGCAGCACGATAAGGATGAGTGGTGAGCATGTCTGCCTCCCCACTTTTTGCAACAATATTAAATCATCTTTATGATCGTCCAGGTGTCCGAGATATTATTTAAGTCAGTTGAACTCCTCACTGTTCCAATACTTTTGGAGGGCTAGTGTCCACGCTGATTATATTTTTTACACAGATTTCTCTACAGGTATCAGGTTTTATGATGAGGTTTGCTTCATTGTCAAGTTTTTAAACCCCCTGCTCAAATCAATAAAGCATATATTTATGAGCTATGAAATCTTATACAGTTATTTGTATAATTGATGTCGGTGGGGCCCAATTAGCCGTGATTAAACACATTTTAATAGCCTCCATGTGTGTGTGTTTTTGGACAATAAAGAATAATGATGTTAAATCCGAGCCGGCGAGCAATTCCTCACGTCCTCGCCACTTACCGTATTTCTGCGCAGTGAAGAATTTACCTTGGCGCTGGGCACTCAGTAAATATTTGCCATCTAAAACAAGAACATGCCTCCCGGGTCACAGCACCAGCTCGGGATTGGCCGTCGTCATGCGGCTTTTGGCAGCAGGCAAACACACCCTGGGCATCGGCGAGACGCACGCCGGCTATTTCCACTCTGAGATTTAATGCGTGGTGTCAGCCGTGGCGTTTACCTTTCCCGCTAAAAATATCCCCGCCGTATTTTCTGGATATTTGGAAACATTAGCCTTTCGAATAACAACTTTTAGCGCCGCGCGCCTACGAGATCGGATGCCGCGCTGTCCAAAGCGTTAAAGGTGCGGGACGCACGAGCACGGCAAATTACCAGCAATCTGACGGGAGTGTAATTTGGACGTCACGAGCCGGCCTAAAAGACAGAATGTAAAATAAATCAGAAGAGCCGACTGGTGTGGGCAGGAAACATCCAGATGGAGGCGGCACGAGGTGGCAAAGAAATCGTGTTAATATTGAGATGCTTTCATTACATACACAGGGGTGCCTTGAGATATGAGTTGAATTTGTTCCGTGACCACGCTCGTAACCTTGTAACCACTTGTATCTCAAATAATCTTTTCCCATTGAAATTAGTGGAAATGTCCTTAAGTCCTTCAAGACTTCCCCCAAAACAACAACAATTGTTGTAATACAATTGGACAGCATTACAAACAATTAAACTGTTTCTGTCACATTGAATGGCCTTTGTACCGCTCCTTCTGGTGTGACCGCCTTGGCCACGTGGGAGTAGTGTAAGACAGCCAGACAAATATACTGCTCAATCAAACATTCAACTCTTCTCTCAGCTCATCAGTACAGCACTAATGTTAGTCGTACGCAGAGGGTAAACAACATACGACTGTAAGTACTGTTATTTTGTCTGTCAACATGGGTTGCTGCACCATTTGTGGTCAAGTCATTGCTTAAAGGATTGAAGTGCCGCAAAATAGATGCTATTTAGCGTTAGCATTAAGCTAGAGGACAGTCAGTCTAAGCTATGTGGTATTAAATACAGGAAGGTGTAATTCTTCAAGTCACTCTTATCTCAAGGCACCATTGGACAGTGATCCACTGTCATGCATTGACATGAGCACTGACATGTGCTCTGTATGTGTTGCCGCTCCGTGTGTGTTGAAATAACAGTTGTTCAATGGTTTATAACGACCATACCATCTGTGCTAATTTTCATTAACCCGTCTACGGCATTAACCTCGTGGACTTTCACTCAACACATTTGGTTTGGCTCCACATTTTGGTGTTTACACGATGTTTAATTCTCTTTTGTTTTATGAGTATGTTTAGCAGTAAACTTTAACTGGGAGTGACAAACAACTTGAAGCAAGCACGCTTTGTCTTTTATTTGGAGAACTGTGTGAGTCTTTTTGTTTTCTACAAGTGATGTTATACGATAGTCTCCTATTTCTTATATTCTATTCTTACATTCTCAGGAATACTTAGAAGTTGAAATGTTTTGGGTAAAACAAAAACAAAATGTGTGGGGTAAAACTAAAAACTTTTTTTTTTTTTTTTTTTTAAGAACCGAGCCCAAATCTGTACTATATACCATATAAAGCATGTTTTTTTATACTTGCTTTGGTCGAGTTTGGGTTCACTCACCTCCATCCTGCCAAAGCTCCAACACGGAGGTCGAGCTCAACCGATCCCAGGTCTGATCTTGGGGCGGGCACATGCCAACTCAGGCTTCTGCTTTTGTTTTTCGGGCTGCGGAGGAAAAAACACAAAGACGAACGTCCTTGATTGTAGAGGATTTGGGACAATTACGTCGTAAGAGGAGCCGAGCAAGTCACGCAAGAGGGCACTTGCGACGACATCTGGAGTTCATGCGAAACCCAGTGTTTTCACGGATTTAACGTTTCTAAATCGCACCGTCGCTGGATGTAAACAGGGCATGGTATTGACGGGTGGGGGGGAGGGTGTGTGTGTGGGGGGGGGGTGGAGTCCTGCTGTGTCGAGACAATTCCTGACAGCTGTGTTCACGTGAAAGGGTGGAATACGATATGGAATATAATATTTAATTCATAAGATTTTCTCCTCCGGTGGCCGAATACACCAGCAACTCAAGTTGAAGATGAAGAGCTTGGACGCGCCACGAGTTATGGTCTGGGTTCTGGAAGGCCCACCCTGCCGCTCTACCACTCAGGACCACACATGCATGTACCTTCAATGTTGTTATCACAAGCACTCGCGGAAACATAATAGAGGTTTCACGTGTTGCCGAAGATTACACACACTCGCTATGGTTTCCTTCCTTACTTCAGCTTGGAAAGAGGTTGTTTTCATTTCTGGAAGAGTGCGAGTGGATAATGACAGCTAACGTGGAAGCTAGGGTTGGGTGATATGGCCTTAAAAAAAAAAATTTTTTAAAAAATCTCCCATTTGAAGATCTGATTTCCGAATGTAATCAATTTTACCTTCCGCTTTATAGAAAAAGAAAATGGCAATGACATTCAAAACAGGTCTTGCTTCCCCCCCACTACTAGGATTTTTATTGATAACATGGTAAACAATCTTTTTCCCCCCAGGAAGTTTTTTTCTCCCCCAGCATTAACTTCACCAGAAATCAGAGAGATGAATATTTTACCTCAGAAGCAGGACAGTAGCAGTAACGACTTATCAACAACCCGGTTTGGTAATGCATCAGAAACACGGGTATAATGTTTCACTCGCTCGTTTACACTAATTCACAAACAGGCCTGCTTTCATTGGAGACAAACACAAGTCATGGAAAGGTTTGGAGCAAAACTCAAGCAGATGAAGAAATCTAATCTGCAAGGCCAAAGACGACTTTTGAAGACGTGACTCGTTTGCGGAGTTAGGATACATCACGGAAAATTCTGGATTTTTCTTTTAGAGTCCAGCGGCAGTTATCTACGTGTTCTGGTGATCTTTTTTGTGGTGTCTGGATGGCTGTTTTTGGAGTCGCAGGAAAAATAAAGGGGGAAATGTTTAATATCGAATGGCGCAAGCACAACTTAAACATGCAATAAAAATAGCTTTTAGGGTTTATAGGAAGAAAAATAAAAGGAGGAGGGGGTCAGATGATCAGATCACTGGCACAGGCAGCTGACCGCTGATTTTTTCCCCTCTCATTTATCGCTCATTTTAATCAAGCTGCAGCATAAACACTCAGTCGTAGTTCAAAGGCACATGCTGAAAGACAAGCAGTAATTTCTACGTCTTCGCCGACAAGCTGCTTTAACTTTTGTTCAAAGTAGATGTAGATGTATGTATACTGTATGTAAATATGTATATATACACTTACAAATATTAACACAACACTGTTTTTTGCTGACTGATTGGTTTTCTGAAACCCCCATCCCTCCCCCATCTAATACAGTAAAATTTTAGAGTGGCCCTTTATTGCGGGCAGCCTAAAGCACACTTGTGCATCAAGTGTGATGCACTGCGTGAGGTAACTGGTGGTCAAACCAGATTCTGTCTGGTCTTCTGCGGACTATTGTTAGATTAAATGATTTGGCTTGATTGAACACTTTGGTGTTTTGTTTTGTGTGTCAGTTTTACAGTAAACTTCAACTGGGAGTGACGAATGAGCAGCTTGAAGCGAGCACGCTGTGCCTCCTATTTGGAGAACTGAGCATTGCAGAAACTGGGAACAGGCGCTAAGGTATACTTTTAAAAGTGTGTTTCAATGAGTTAAGTGTGTTTTAATACATTTACACAATGGGTTTGAAGCGTGCTAATAAAACTTGGGGACAATGCCACAGACAGATGAGTTACCCCAAAAAATCAGCGATATAGCGGGAGCACAAACTATGAACCGTGAAATCCCGTGGGAACACTGCAGTTGTATCCTCTGGTAACACTGTTATTGTTTGGTGAAGCACTTCACGGACGTTTGGTCCAGTTTAAGCGCCCTGAAGTGCAAAGTCAGCGCTGGTAATTACACCCAGTCGTGGTGATGATGCAAGCCCAACGCCAGTCACATGACGCCCAGTGTCATGAACAGAAATGTGTCACCGGGAAAGTGTGAGAACGACGCACAAGGCTCGTGTGACTCAAGTCAGCGGAGGGCAAGCCAGGCAACCCCGCTCATCTTACACATAAGTGGCCCATTATGTTCCAGTCTGTTTATTTGCCGCCGAGAACAAAGCCAGCCTGATGGCAGCGAGTGTCTCCCGTTGGAGAAGCGAGCCGTTCCGAGGGTGGCCCGTGTGGCAGCGACAATGGCGCAAACAAAAGCCTCCGCTGTCTTCTTGTTGTGACGGATAATTGCCCGCCTCAGATGATTTCACAATCCTGTGACTCGACGCCCGGGCCTCCTAAAGCTGAATTTAGGACATTGTGGAGAAAAGGCTGCTTTTCTTCTTCATTGTGGTTAAAAAAAAAAAAAAAAAAAAAGGAAGATCCAAACACTGATGGATGACTAAATGCAGGCAGGGAAAGCAGGGTAACTTCCAAGCGACCAAATTATGGACTATATTGTTTTTGGATTATAATTTAAAACTTAAAAAAAAAAAAAAAAAAAAAGGTTTGTTTCAAGATTCTTGCACAGTAACAAAAGCAATGATAGCATCCAAAAAGATTAGATTAGATTTATAGGCATGGTGACAAAACAATGACCAAAGGAGGTATGCCGAGTTCCAGGACTAGTGTCACAAAAGAAATTCTAAACGAGCAGTTTTGCCTTAGAAGTAACACCAGTCCTCAAACTTCTCTGAATTCGTGTCGGTGACATTTATACGGAAGATCCAAAAAGCATTACCATGACCACGGCGATACCATTACGATTAGATAAGTGGGGGGACGCTTCCATTTGGGGCTTACTCTTGCACGGGTCCGACAATGAACTCTTTTATTATGTCAAAACAACAAGACTTCTGCTCAGTACCGTACACTAACACTAAATAAATTGTGACGTGCAATAGAATAAACTAGTGATTCTGAAAGTACCTCAAGTGACAAATTTGCAGTACAATCCTATTGGGGTCCCATTATAACGCCATATGTTCCTCAAAATGGAAGACAAAAAGAAAATCGGTGACTGACGTTGCCATCCCCTGAGTGGACAGTTTTTAGTCTTTCATTCCTAAAAGAAAAGAAATGAAATAAAACATTGTGTATTAAGCCTTTGTGCTGGTATGCCTGTGAAATATTCCAGTCCCACGTTGGAGTACGATGAAGCCCAGTAGCAGCGGCCTATAAATGTAATCAACTGGAGTTAATTTAATTATAAGCAACAAACTGCGTGGTCCCCAATGATATCCTAATTGAATTACAGCTGTAAAGCCATCAATCAAAATGCTTTATAACTTTCCGCTGTCCACGAATGCTAATTGATGAGCGTTGATCTGTTCAGACTGGTCCTAAATGCGGAAAGTGTGAGTCACTTAAGAGAAATAAACCGAGGATGTTTGCTGCTTGTGGTGGCAACGCATTCAAAACAAAAATCATTCATCAAACCCTGTGTTGCCAGACGCATTCAAAGCACCCTTCTTTTTAAGAAGGACTAGCCACACAAGAAAAAAGGTGGGAAACCCTTGTATACACACACCATCCTGCCTCTCCTGACGATAACCTATACGTACAAGCACAATCTCAGGCTCTGTTACAGTTCGGATTACTACCTCAGACTCTGGAAAATCGAAGGGTAGACTTTGTACCACTCTTTCTGTGACGGCGTCATTTACACAGAGCAGGGACACAGGAAGAAGGCGACATAAGCCCTGACACAGCCTGCCACAATCTCTAATACTTGCAGCAAAGTTGGGAAATTGTCACGGAGACTGAGTCGATCCCGTTCCGTGAAGGTGCCGTTTCGACAGAACAGCGACAAAGGTGGAAAAGCCTTGGGTCGAAATTGACGTATCGGGTCCAGACTAATCGTGGCGGCTAAAAAGCAAGCGTATCTTTACTGATGCTCGTTAGCAAACTTCCAGGTCACGTAAACTCGACCAATTAAATGGTTTAGGGTTGAACTCCCTTCCCATGGTTGTTATGATCTTTGTTTTTGTTGACATTGTTTGAGATATTATTTCATATTTTCCCTGTGTCCCTTTTTCATGTCATGTCAGGTTTTCGTCCCCACCTGTTCTCGTCAGCCCTGCTCCTTGTGTCTATCAATCAGCTTCCTCCAACCACGCATGTCTAGTCCAGGTGTACCTCGTTGTCTCGTCAGTTTGCTTATATTTAGTTTCCTTGTTTCTTTCAGTCTGGTTCAGTTCATTGTTGTCGCAAGTCACGGACCCCCCCCCCCACCCCACCCCTCCGAGTCATGTCATGTCTCCTCTCGTGGTCTGTCTATTCACTGTGTTTTTGTTGCTTTGAATCTTGTTTTTTTCTTTTTTGTTATTTGAATATTTGGAGTTTCCCACATGGCTTGTTTGCGCTTTTTTAAATCAATGCCTTGTTTTGAGATTACTCCTGGTGGCTTTCTTGCCTCTCTGTTTTAATGCGCTTGGGTCTACCTTTTGCCTCAACACCACGAAAACCCAATTGCGGCAATGTTCCGTTTTTTTCGAAACTGTATTTTGGATTGGAGCTAAAATTGATTATGAAAAACCTGTGATTAACGTTTTCAATTTTGGATTTTCAACAGCCAATTAAAAATGGAAAGAGTGAATGTTACACAGATTGTCATGAACTAAAGGTTTTCTGATCTGTGCAACGCCTCGAACATACCCCGGCTGCCGCGCCACTATTATACAGTTTGCGGTTACTGGATGCGCGTTTTGTGAACTGCGAGCTCTCTCCAAACATTCCAGTCGAGATGAAATGGCGGAATGTGAGGCTCGATGCTAATTTGAAGACAGAATAAATCTATAAATCTGACTGCGTTTCTTCGCCCCGCGGACACACAGCCACGATAATTACGGGTTGACTTTGCAGACGTTCAGACGTCTCTCATCAGCGCTGCTAATAGCAAAAGCAGCAGGCGGCTACGTGCTTACTCACCGTCTCGCGGTTACGGGGTGAGCGGAGGTAAACGGCAGCGCTGATATCATTAGAAGTGGCCACGACTCCGATTGCACGCTGTTATGACAGAGTTTCGCCGTGTGGTTGAAAAAGCCATTATCTGTTTATACTTGCGTGTTGTGTCTCAGCCCAGGGAAGCATTCATTATTCATGAGTCAACAAATCAGATGTTAATTTTTCGGAAAAGCAAGTTCAGATGCTTGTATTGGGACAGCGCTTTGTTTCGCTTCCAAAATGCTGTAATAGGGTAACAGTGACTCACGAGAAGTTTGTCTATGAATACATGGGTCTCTGGAGTGGCTGACCACCCATCAAGAGTGAAATGAAACAATCAAGGAGATCTTGAACCTACCTATGTCTATTTTGAATTTTGCCCAATTAGGCGGCACAGTGGACGACTGGTTAGAGCGTCTGCCTCACAGTTCTGAGGACCAGGGTTCAATCCCCGGCTCCGCCTGTGTGGAGTTCGCATGTTCTCCCCGTGCCTGCATGGGTTTTCTCCGGGCACTCCGGTTTCCACCCACATCCCAAACACATGCATGGTAGGTTGATTGAAGTCTCTAAATCGCCCCTAAGTCTGATTGTGAGTGCGAATGGTTGTTTGTTTATGTGTGCCCTGCGATTGACTGGTAACCAGTTCAGGGTGTACCCCGCCTCCTGCCCGAAGATAGCTGGGATAGGCTCCAGCAGGGTCACCCACGGCAAACAGGTCCGAGGTGAGGGACCAGACAAAGCACAGCTCCAAAAACCCCTAGATTGACAAACAATTCAGGAATTCAATTTCAATTTTCCCTTGCCCTCTAGAGCCAGGGCTGGAGGTGGGGCTCGAAGGCGATCGCCTGGTGGCCGTGATCACACTCCTCAGCTTCCCTGGTAAGGTCTATTCAGGGGTGGTGGAGAGGAGTTTCCGTCGGGAAGTCAAATCTCAGATTCAGGAGGAGCAGTGTGGTTTTTGTCCTGGCTGTGGAACAGTGGACCAGCTCTACATCCTCGGCAGGGTCCTCGAGGGTGCATGGGAGTTGGCCCAACCAGTCTTCTGCAAGCCGACTAGCAGAAGGCTTTCGACCGTGTCCTTCTGGGAGTCCTGTGGGGCGTGCTTCGGGAGTATGGGGTACCGAACCCCCTGATACGGGCTGTTCGGTGCCTGTACGACCGGAGTCAGAGTTCGGTCCGCATTGCCGGCAGTAAGTCGGATTCTTTTCCGGTGAGGGTTGGATTCCGCCAAGGCTGCCCTTTGTCACAGATTCTGTTCATAGCTTTTATGGACAGAATTTCAAGGCGCAGCCGAGGCCCAGAGGTGGTCCGGTTTGGTGGCCTCAGAATTGCATCTCTGCTTTTTGTAGGTGATGCAGTTCTGTTCGCTTCATCAAGCCGTGATCTCCAATTCTCACTGGAGCGGTTCACAGCCGGGTGTGAAGAGGCTGGGATGAGAATCCATCCATCCATCCATTTTCTGAGCCGCTTCTCTTCACTAGGGTCGCGGGCGTGCTGGAGCCTATCCCAGCTGTCATCGGGCAGGAGGCGGGGTACACCCTGAACTGGTTGCCAGCCAATCGCAGGGCACATAGAAACTAACAACCATTCGCACTCACAGTCATGCCTACGGGCAATTTAGAGTCTCCAATTCATGCATGTTTTTGGGATGTGGGAGGAAACCAGAGTGCCCGGGGAAAACCCACACAGGCACGGGGAGAACATGGAAACTCCACACAGGCGGGGGCGGGGATTGAACCCGGGTCCTCAGAACTGTGAGGCTGACGCTCTAACCAGTCGGCCACCGTGCCGCCGGGATGAGAATCAGCACCTCCAAATCTGAGACCATGATCTTCAGTCGGAAAAGGGTGGCATGCCGTCTCCGGGTCGGTGATGAGATCAAGCCCCAAGTGGAGGAGTTTAGGTATCTTGGGGTACGGAAGAATGGTACGGGAAATCGACAGGCGGATCGGTGCGGCGTCTGCAGTGATGCGGACTTTGTGTCGGTCCGTTGTGGTAAAGAAGGAGCTAAGCCGAAAGGCGAAGCTCTCGATTTACCGCTCTATCTACGTTCCTACCCTCACCTATGGTCACGAGCTGTGGGTCGTGACCGAAAGAACAAGATCCCGGATACAAGCGGCCGAAATGAGTTTCCTTCGCAGGGTGTCCGGGCTCTCCCTTAGAGATAGGGTGAGAAGCTCGGTCATCCGGGAGGATTTCAGAGTAGAGCCGCTGCTCCTCCACATCGAGAGGAGCCAGATGAGGTGGCTGGGGCATCTGATTCGGATGTCTCCCGGACGTCTCCCCGGTGAGGCGTTCCGGGCACGTCCCACCGGCAGGAGACCCCGGGGACGATCCAGGACACGCTGGAGAGACAATGTCTCTTTGCTGGCCTGGGAACACCTCGGTATCCCCTCGGAAGAGCTGGAGGAAGTGGCTGGGGAGAGGGACCTCTGGGCGTCCCTGCTAAAGCTACTGCCCCCGCGACCCGACCTCGGATAAGCGGTAGAAAATGGATGGATGGAAAGCCGTGCTTCTGTAAACATGGAAGCGCTTTGCACACAAGCAAGGCGTGCGCACACACACACCCAGTGCAGTAGGAGAGCGGGGCGCCGCCGCTTGATTGCTGAAAGGGAGCGTGGCTCTTCTCCAGGCAAGGCCACTCTGGCAGTCGCCACACACACACACACAAACACACAGGCACACTCTCTCTCATACACTCAATCACACGCTCTTACACACACGCACGCACTCACGCACACAAGCGGCTGGCTTTTCAGTCGTCGGTGTGACGAGGTTACCTCTGGGGCCTGGGCTGCACAAACACACACATGACCCAAGACAAACTTTCACAATTCCGCCAGGTGTGCAAACAGCGGGCTGCGAAAATACCCGGGGAAAAAAAAGTCTGACCGTGCAAAAACAATACAAGTGCCTCTGATGAACTCCCGCGAATGCAAACTGACAGTGTGAGAGGCAGCGGGAAAGATGTAGAACGGAAGGAAGCCTGATCAGCAAGGTTACAGGGATGCTTTGAAAAAGGTACAGTATGGGACATTTCACCATGACGTCACACATTCGGCAAAAGCCGAGGCTTGTACGATGGAACCACCAGTAAACCGCATACTGGAGTAGACTCACCATGGCCACCCTTTTCAAGTGGCCCAGAGTTGTATATAACCCAACCAAACCTGACTTGCGAATACCTCGTGCCTGATTTGCTAAGATCCTAAATAACGGCCGCTAAATTGCGTTTTTACAGATTGAGGCTCTACAATATACTGTTCTGCATTATTTTTGTTTATTGAATCACAAAAACACGGCGCGATTATCAAGGAACAAGCCGTATTGCTCCAAAGAAATGAAATGGGCAATAATTAAGGATAGAGTGTGGCTATTTTGAGGCCACTGCTAAAGATCAATTACCCCATTCACTGACTGCACCCGTGCATTTCGGCGACAGTGTGTCTCTCCACTTTGGTTTCCAGACCCAGGTATATACCGTACGAAATACCAGTCAAAGGTTTGAGAACACGGTGGAACGGTGGATGACTGGTTAGAGCGTCTCCCTCACAGTTCTGAGGACCGGGGTGCAATCCCCGGCCTCGCATGTGTGGAGTTTGCAAGTTCTCCCCATGCCTGCGTGGGTTTTCTCCGGGCACTCCGGTTTCCTCCCACATCCCAAAAACATGCATGGTAGGTTAATTAAAAACTCTAAATTGCCCGTAGGTGTGAATGTGCACACGAATGGTTGTTTGTTTCTATGTGCCCTGCGATTGGCTGGCGACCAGTTTAGGGTGTACCCCGCCACCTGCCCGATGATAGGTGGGATAGGCTCCAGCACGCCCGCGACCCTTGTGAGGAGAAGCGGCTCAGAAAATGGAGGGATGGAAGGTTTGAGAACACCTCAATGTTTCCATTTATTAATTGAAAGTTGAGCAGTTCAAATCCACTCAAGAGCTTGAAATGGTACAAAGTAAGTGGTGAACTGCCAGAAGTAAAAAAGATGACAAAAAAATAAAAAATAATGTACATCTTTGAATTATACATGGTTTATTGATAGATTTCATGATTTCTGTAACTTCAATTGTATATTTGTTCTGTGATTTCATTACACAGTACAATGAGACATTGACTGAATTTCAATTTAAAAAAAAAAAAGATTTGAGTGTTTTAAAACTTTTGACCGGAAGTGTATATACTGTATACACTGTCACCGGTCGGCTGGGCTTAAAACCCAGAAACTTATTTTTGGCTGTTACATTTGAGACATTCCAACGGCGCTTCAAATTTGGAATCGCAGCAAAACCCGTGGCCCACCGCTGCACACCGCGCAATAGCTAAGCTGGTTTCGCTCGGTGTCCGGCGGGATTAAGATTGCAGTGCAATCGGCAACAGGTGTATACTGTAAGTGGTCAAGGCCGCTCGATTTAAACGAGGGTTTTGAGCATTAGGTAGCGCTGATGGTTTCAGCATGGAAAATTTAGTGGAGCACCGCAAGTGCAAAATGAATGCTGAAGTGATGGCATTGGGAATGTAATATGTTTGTTTGCCTCTTCCACAGAGTTAGAGAAATGAAATCTATCGCACCAATGATTTGGGGGTAGCCAGCGACCACATAAAAGCCATGTTCTGTTTGATTTAAATTGCCCCGAGTGCATGGAAATTGGATGTATCCAGCCATCTTACGTAACATTGCGTTTAAAACTTGGGAGAGGACATCCAAAAGAAAAAAAAATGTTTTGCACCAATTGCACAGTGCACTGAAATGACCCAGATGCAAGGAAATGCAGTGTTATACAGTAGGTGATATGGTATGACTATTGAAAGTGACTGGCTCCAAGTCAACCTGTAAATCGCCAACTATGCCAACTTAGATTCCTTGGTGTGAGTAGTAAAATCATAGAAATATTCTATACTGCTGCTCTGGGCAGGTTGATGAGATACAGTCTCGCATCCTGGCTTGGCTACCTCTCTATGGAAAACATGATAAGAATTGAAAAGGTGGTGAAATATAATAAAATATTTATTGGTAAGAGGCTGGACAATTTTACGTTCAACAAGTTCTCTAAATGATTAATCGATTATCAAAATACTGTAATTTCTCATGTATAATGCACACCCATGTATAATATGCACCCCCAAAGTTGACCTCAAAATTCTGGAAAACCCTTCTACCTATGTATAATGCATTTTTACAATGCATGATTAGTATTATCTGTATTTTGTTAGTTGTTTTCAAATAATTATTCTGAAGTTAAGCACTTTATTTGAACACGTAATCCTTTTTTCAATTTACTTGCTCTTATTTTGAAATTAACAGCCCTACTTTTCATCCATCCATTTTCTGAGCCGCTTATCCTCACACTAGGGTCGCGGGAGTGCTGGAGCCTATCCCAGCTATCGTCGGGCAGGAGGCGGGGTTCACCATGAACTGGTTGCCAGCCAATCGCAGGGCACATATAAACAAACAACAATTCACACTCACATTCACACCAACGGGCAATTTAGAGTCCTCAATTAACCTACCATGCATGTTTTTGGGATGTGGGAGGAAACCCGAGTGCCCGGAGAAAACCCACGCAGGCACGGGGAGAACATGCAAACTCCACACAGGCGGGGCCGGGGATTCCTCAGAACTGTGAGGCAGACGCTCTGACCAGTCGGGCACCGTGCCGCCTCCCTACTTTTATTTAGTAAATTAGAAAACACACAGTTGTGCTCATATGTTTGATTACCCTAGCAGAATTTGTAAAATGGGTAGCATTCTTTAAGGAAAACATGAAGGACCAGGCGAAACACATTTCATTTTATTTTAATGGGATTCAAATTAAATGGTCAAGCATTTCAGAAAAGCATTATCATTAAACAAAACATAACCATAAATAAATTAATGATGGTTGTTGTTCAGTCAGTCATATTAAAAAAAAAAACAATATTTCACAAATTCTGCCAACTTATGAGCACAACTGTACATATATGCAGTCATACGTGCGTACCCCTGTCATATTGGAATGAAAGTGTAGGGTGCACTTTTTTTATAACCACTAGGTGACGGTGCATTTTAGAATGAAAGTGTACAGCTTTTTCATAACCGCTAGATGGTGACATACAGTTATAAAATGTGGAAGTTTTTTTTCCATTTGCCCCTATACCCATGTATAATGCGCACTATTGACTTTTGACAATTTTTTTTGGGGGGGGGGGGGGGGGGGAATGCGCATTATACACAAGAAATTACGGTACTTGTCAATTCATCGATGAATTGTTGCACCACTAGGGAACTTGTATATTTTAGTAGTCCATACTCACAGTGTTGTCGATGCAAATAAACCTTTATTTAGAATAGTTTTACACAGTAGTTGTTTGGCTTTGGAGGGTTAGGAAATGAACAATGCTGTGACAGGCAGACTGCGAGTAAGCGTGGCTATTTCTTTGTCTAAATGGTGCCTGATGGCTTATGCGTTTTAACTCTTCAAATATTACCTCATACGACCCTTTCTGCTATTTTCCTCAAGCTACACACCGGATTTTTCAATTCAACTGTTCTAAGATCAGCTTCCACATCGGTGCAACAACAGCCACAATCCTTTGGCACGTGCAAACCTTTAGTAAATCAGACCTCTAGTGAACCTGAAAGACTTTTAGATGGTGGTGATGGACGCGGACAACCCCGGCGGCTCGGAGCCTGTTCCCGATTACTCAGACGGACCGATGAGTCTCTGCTTTCATGGCCCTCAAGTCTCTTTCATCGGCGAGCACAGTCATCACGAAGCTGCCTAAGTGATAGCATGTCGTTTTGAGCGGGGCGTCGCCCTTCCTTGGCAGCACAGCAGCCTTCATGAAGGCGGGCGTCATTCGCGACCATATCGGGATTAGTGATAGTTTATGTCCCAGCTGTTGTGACGATAAACTGCATTGAGAAATGAGGCCGTTTGGCAGGAAAGCCATGAGTCACGTTTGTGAAGAGCCAGCATCTGTGATCATCCGTCTCTCATCCCTTCTACCGAGAGGAAACAACTTGTGAATTCCCCCAGAAGCTGTTAGCGTTTTGTCAAATTGTTGCTATTAACGCCACGCCGTCAAGTCAAACCTGTCAGAGTGTCTGACTCTAATTTGTGTCGACTTTTCAGATGGAACAAATGTGGAGCTTCTCGGTGAAAGTCGGTGGTGGGCTGAGATTTAGTTGAAAGCAATGTTTCTGGCACCACACTACTTGATCCAAACAGGTACAGATAGAGATTCTGCATACATTTCTTGACCGTTTCGTGTAATCCTGCCTATTAAAATAAGTAACAGAAGGAGGGGACGTTACCACTAAATAAACACCAATGCTTCATAAAAATCTAATTAAATACATCAAGACACCATTGGTTTCTTAATGCCACAGACCCTGTCACAAATATTTATATAGGCAGTCCTTGGTTTGTGACTGTCCCAACATGGGAGGATAGTAAAAACGGATTACCACAATAGAAAGGGAAATCAGCCGTAAACCGAGTGCCCGCTGAATGAGGAAATTGGTATGGAAAAGGACCTACAGTATATCAGATTTAAACTACAGTTTTGCTCAGCACAGTGCTTGTGTTTTGTCCACACTTTCCAAAAGTGAGGAGCTCCTGTCCAAAAACTGTAACGTTGTATTTCCCCACTATTTCACACAAAACATACAACGTACTAAAGTTTCTATCTGAAGGACGGATGGGTACATTACTTGCTAGTGCATTTAAGAAGCTCAACTTCTCATAGCTGACATTGTGTTCTGCTTTGTTTTTAGTTGGCAAACAAGTGGAGACCGAATGATCATAATCGGTAATGTATGGAAATCATTTATCGTGATTATTTGGACAGCTTAACTGGGAGTGAAAAACCATCATTTGGTTCCTGGCCTAACTTTAAAAGGGCACTCTGGACACATCTGCTGTATTCAAAAGGACAAAAAAAAAAAAAACACTAATCTAGAACATTTCATCACAGGTTTGGACACAGGAAAATAAACCAAGACAAATATTATTTCAAGGTCTGTGACGCTTGACGTTAACGGTGATGTATGAAGTGCAACGTATACGCTTTATAAACGTCTCTAAAATATGGCAGAGAATCCTTGGACGCAAACAGATTTTTGAAGATTAAATGTTCCTGCACACAGATTTTTGATGCGTGAAAATGAATGTGCTGCAAACAGAATTAGGTCAACAATTGTTTGCTTTTTGTGCTTTTATTTTTCCTATAAGACTATAAATGCTACCACTGTACTCTGCAGTACAGCAAATGTGTACGTATGTTGTACACACTGAAGTTGCATTTTAAATGCTTTAGCTCTTGATAAAGTCCATAAATAATATCCTTTAGAAAGCAGTTTACTCTGATGATGATAATGATGATTGATGGAGCATCTTTCCTAGCCTCCCCCTTTAAGAAAGGAAAAACAGGACCCTAATGTTAGTAACTCTGCTACAAGCTTCCTAAGGGTTTTTTTTTGCTGTATACAAATTTTTTGTAAATTCCCACAAATGTAAAATTAAAATCCTGTAGAAGAGTTTTTGGAGTGTATTTAAAATGTCACTAAATTCCCACAGCGTGAAAAATAATATCCAGAAGACAAGACTGATGTTATGCTTTCCTACCCTGCCTCTTTAAGGAAGCTAAAAAGTAAGACATCTATCATACGCAGGACCCTTTGCAAATCTTCCAAGCGTTTGAAAGGTGCCTTGATGCGCGCTAATTGCCCTCCAGAAGCTTCCACCATCTCCTTGACACGTTCATCTCCCCTGGTCGTCTCCGCAACGTCCCGTCGGAGGGTCTTGATCTCTAGTAAGAAGACCACTAAACTTGTGCAAGCTTTTGGCACCCGCGCCCACTCGCTCGCTCCCTCTCGGTCTCTCTCTCTCTCTCTCTCGCCGGCGTGTCCATTAAATCATCTCGCCCCGCTCCCATCTCAATATAGCCGTGTATTTTTGAACTAAGACAAATATTTGGCTTATACATACTGTAGGTGCAGCACGGCTGGGCTGCGGCCAAAAACACCATTATCAAAACGCCTGTGAAAGGGGAACATTCATGGTGCGGAGGAGACGACGCACATGAGGCACTTATTTTCTAGTCACTGATAAGCTAGCACTAAAGTACAGTAACGCAAAAACTAGTACAACAGCTGCAAATCATATGTACAGTACGTAATTTGATTACTTGTACACACACAAGCTGAACCTTTAAGAAAACCCTTGCCCATTTGCAAACTTACATACTCCCAAATTTCTCTGAGGAACATAAGTACTGTAAAACTATTTGCTTAAAAACACACCTATACATATTTATGAAATCTTTCTGGTTTTGGTTATAGCCATAAACTTAAGACACCTGATTATTTCTTTGGTTCTTCTATTTATTGACTGGTATTGACTGACCTTTTGTAGTAATTAGTTGCATAAAATTGTGGAATTCAACAGGATTTCTAGAGCATCGGGTTCTTGGTCACCTTGGTCTACGTATTGCTCTGTTTGGTCGGATGTCCAGTTCGAGGAAGAGTTCTGGTCTCGGTTCTAGTCCCAAACGTACGTCACTGAAGAACCAAAGAGACCACGGTGCCTTATGGCTAGTTTTTAATTCCTCAGTTTTCCAGGTTTTGGAAGATGATCAAGATGATCGAGAAAAATATAAGAACCTTCGTGACATTTCTAATACGTGCATTGTAATGTCGGCTTTTTTGTTAAGATAGCCAACCATCTGATTTAGTGACTCGGTTTTCAATGCTACCAGCACCCCGTTAGCGCACGGTATATGTGTTCCAGCATGCGAATGAAATACTTTCTGGCAATCTAATGTTACGCGGTGCACATTTCCTTACGCTTCACGTAAAACGTCTCTGATGAGCCACCCACCCTCGCCTTGATCTATCCTTCACGGATTGATATATTATGCTATTTCACCGCTTACTTGTACAAGCTTTTGTCAAATCCCGAGTTTGTAGCATTGAGCATCCAGTGGGGCTCGCATAAAAAGTTCAAAGAACATATGTAGTTGTCTCCAGTTTCTCCAGCCTCTGGACAACGTGTCAAAGGATGGCGCACATTGGCCGTCTGACACAAACCGTATTTGATGTTTTGTACCTCTCCGCCTCGACCCCCTTCTGTTCATCTCTTCCTGTTTTGTGTTCGCCATGATGGGGAATTAATGCGCCTAACATATGGTCACCATCCGCCGGTGGATTTCCTCGTAATGGAGGAGGGACAGTGTAGGCGAATCACCATCTTTGATCCAGTACAAAACCCTCCCATAGGTTTATTTCTCCGCATCCTCACCGAAATGCAGAGGAACCTCAACTCTGGAAGCCATTTTGGGTTTGAGGGCATAAGCCTCAGTGTAAGCCCCATTGTCTTTGTGGATGCTGGGAAGGATTGAAGGCTTCTGTGCTGGCAGCGAGTTGGGTTTCTTTGCCACTTGGGCCCTGTTCACACTGCCAGTGCAAAATCCGGTTTTCGTTTTCTGTAGCTTGAATCCAGCTTGATTTTATGGAATCTAAAAAGAAACAAATCTGATCTAAAGACTGGCCGCAGAGCTTCAAAGTTGGAGTTGATTGATACTGGACACTTCAGAGACGTGTTGTGGTAGCGTAAAGACCAAAAATCACATGAAATCGGACGGACACCTCAAGATCAGAATAAGGGTTCTTCCAAATGTGGAAAAAAAAAAACAATATGAATCAGATCTTGTATCTGCCAACATGACTGTACTGCAATTGGATGTATTGGACACATCCCGCCATTGTGAGCCCAACGTCAGTAAAATACAGCGACTGATGAAAAATATTGAGCCCCCACATAAAATCTTGCATGGCTGACTATCACAAGTAGACTAACAAAAAAAAAAAAAGCATACATAGGTCTGCTAATTTGGTTTGAAGCGGCCATTTTAAAGTAATTTCCAAGGGACTCTTCAAAGATGAACATGTCGAGAGATTTTGTCTGATTACTACCAATTCTGAACCAGATAATACTAGAAAGAGGGCCAACACAAAATTGAAAAAAAAAGGGAGATTGTTTTTCATCAAAGCATAAGTGGAGCATAGAAGCAAACTCTGATGACTTTCTCTAAAACACAAAACACTAATAAGTTAAATGTGATATCTCAAATTCTTATCTCAAAGCCAGTTTTACTTGGCAAAATGAAATTTGGTAGGCTCGTCTATCATTAGAAAACCCAAATAAATGTCTCGAGAAGTTGAGCCTGGAAAGACAAAAAGTCTGCCATTTTGCTTTTCAGTGTACATTTTACATTTTTAGGTCTCCTTCAAAGAAACTTATTCTACAGATTGTGTGTGATTGCTACCAAGTTTGGTGTATCAGTAAATCTAACCAGTGATATTGAATAAAGATCATGTGCAGTGAACCCTGCTATATTACCGTTCAACCTTCGTGCCCCAAGTTATAGCTCGTGTTTTTATGGGGTTTTCCCCAACATCTGTGCTCATTTCTGCTAACCGGTCTATAGAGTTTCCAATTTTATGTTAGCAGACTTAGAAGAAATGATATGGTTTGGTTGAACATTTTGGTTTTTAAATATTCATTCATGTTGAACTCGTATTTCACATGGTCTCTCTGTATTGCAAAATTCCCACGTATTACAGGAGGGTCTGGAACGTATCCCCCGCGATAAACGGGGGTTTCACTGTACACAATTGTGATATAGGCACTAAATGGGAATTGGGCACTTCGGCCTGCAGTGTAAATCTATCCTTTGTACTGACTGCTTCTAACAGGCGAGGCTCCCCACCGTGGAAACTTCTGGCCTGTTTGGTGACGGGCCAAAATGGCCTCCAGATTTCCAACTTGCATCCCCCATTCAAACATTACTCAGCGGTAATTAAGGCGGCAGTTGACAAGGCGACGACCTATGCACATCCATATGCTGATGGACTAATGTTGCGCTTTTTGAACGGGCGCAATTACAGCCTGTGAACTTAACGTCGGCAACGGTGGCGCACAGCAGCCCCCCGAGCCTCTGGCTTAGGATTGTCACCAGGGCCATCTCAAGACACCTCAGCAGTAATTAGAGTAAGACCCGGCGAAGAGTATCCGTCATGTTCCTGCTCCAGTGACTTGTGAACCTCCCACGCTACGTACCCACGAGTGTACATCGCACACCTCAACGCCGCCTACACACACGTGGAAGCAGTCAGTGGACACCGAGCTCGGCCTGGTCTTAAGTCAAATGCAGAGGGGCTTTGAATGGATGATCTGTTTACGGAGCAGAAGAAAGGCAGACTATCGGGTTGCCAGATCTGGAACGCATTGATGTCGTCGACGCTAGTTTGTCAGATGAAACTGCCAACGCTTTGATACGCAGCAGATGAGCCGTACAAGCCATACAAGCTCTTTGACAATTGACAAGGAGATGCCGATCTGTGAGCGAGCTATAAGATTCAAATTGTATTATCAGACCAACAACAGGGAAACATGTTTCGCCTGTGCAATGAAATTCTTTGTCGTCCACACGGATGCCGGCGTAATGTAAGATATAATCAAAGAGGAAAAGATTAATAATACATTTGAAGAAAAACAAAATATAGTGAACGCCTGAGGGATATGTTCTAGAACTCTCTCGCTCGCATAGGACTTCAAAGGGATGAAGCCCGCTTGCTTCAAGCTGGATATTTGTCACTCACAGTTGAGCTTTACTGTAAAATTGACACATAAAACAAAAAGACAATAGTTAGAATAATTCTTCTTGGTGACACATGAATCGCAATGATAACATCTAACAATGAATTACAATTCAATGTTCTTTATAGTATATAGCAGAAAAGAAACTGCCAAAAGACGAGAGAAAGACCAATCCAAACATCTATGAACACTTGCTTCTAGAAATCGGTGTGAGTTTAAGTGAATGTCCTTTTTTTCCCGTTCACTTTTTTTTTTTTTTTTTTTTATTTTATTATTTTTTTTGCATCATGTCCAAATTATCTGTAAACTTTTCAATGTATGCACATGCAATGATCTCAATGTACTGCATCACTGGTCGATGCTACCAGGACTCTTGAATGGTGCAAAACATATTTCTTCGGAATTGTTAGCGATATGAATCATTTCCAAATCTTAAAAACAATGCTAAAGGTTCAATATATTTCTGTAATATATATCAATATAATGTCTTGGTATTTTACCACTTTCTTGTTTACTTATTAGACAGAAGATTTATTCAACATGTAGAAATTCACTTTGCCGGGATATAAATAATTTTGGGTAGACTTCACACCGATTTTATTGGCCTGATCGGTATCGGACGATAATTAGCATTTTATCCTGATTGGCTTTAATGTCATAATTCGCAAATCCGATCCCCAAAAGACATTGACTCCGAGTCGCCATCGTGCACAGTATATTTGAATCCGAAAGCTAGTTTATTTTTAGCCTTGTCGCGTGTCTTTTGACGTACTACTGTAAATATCTGACGGCCAATAAAGTTAGATCTAAAAATTGTTTGAAAAACATGTCGGCGGTGTGGGACAGACAACATGTCTGAGACAGACAACACGTACTGCCCAGATCACACTACAAGACAAATTTGCTCTTTCACGATTGCACTATGTCAGACTACTGCAATAAAATCTTGTATTCCGATACCACCGCATCCCGTTTTTGACGATCATTGGGCTTTATCTTGTCAACTCAAATGCGACCGGATACACTTGTTACCGTGGCGCCGACAACAAGAGTGGCTCACGCCGACTGTATTATAAGGACAAATGGGGAAAAAACGTGCGTTGGTGGTCACCGGTGCTCAGGACAGGAGAGAACGTTCGTTGAAGACTTGCTTGAGGTATGTTCACGTAGTTTTAATACGATACGGCTCGCAAGCAGACAGATTGCTCCATCTTGTGATCGGATCGGTGATCCGTTATCGTTTTTTTTTTAAACTCGCTGATCGGCCCCAAAAATCCTGATCGTGTAAAGCCTAATTTTGGGTATTGGCTATATTTTAGAAAATGATCAAGGCTGTCAAAAAAGATTTGGTTTGCTATCAAGGCTGGAGAAGACAAATTATCTCGTCGCAAACAAACCAATATTTGTGTTAGCCATGTTTGCTGTTGCCATTCGACTGTAATTTTTTGAGTGAAAACCTTGTTGGCTCCAGGTGGGTAATGAATTTAAAGTTTTTCATCAAATTGCTCACAACTTGACAACAAGATTTTGTTTGCCTGTCCAACGGGTTAATTGAAGAGTTCACAGATTTTTTTCCTAAAGGAAACCTGGCGGTAGTCTGTGTTTTGAGCTCAACAAAACCATCCAACTGAGCAATTTTCATTTAATTTTGTCCCCCATCCTGCCATCATCTCCTTATAACATTCCTACGTTTTACAACACAAGGGCGGGACAACAGCTGTGAGTAAACCCTCTAAAAACTTCAGCAACACAGCAAAGTTTCCCAGGAAATGGGCGGCAGCCGCATTGTGACTATTTGTTTTCAGTTTTTTTTTTTTTAACTCCAACAGAAATACAGTTTTATTTTTAAAGGGTGTTTGTGTGCGCTCAACAAGAACTGTAGACCATATCCTGTTTTTGAAGGCCCGGGTGCTGTCTTTATGGCACGTCGGGCATGTTTCGTCATACATTAAGGCAGAAGGACACTTAAACGCTACCTGATGTTAACGCCACTGGGACTTTTCCCCCCCCCCCCCCTCTAAAGGCGTGCCTCGGAGAGCATGCACAACAATTTTGCCATTTACTGCGGTCTCACGATGGTGCGCTGCCGCTGTTATATTGGTTTGGAATGTACCATTCTATTTCGGAGTGAGACCACTCGGTGGGTTGTGGGTCACTATGGTCACTGGCCCACTCACAGCGGAGGCTGACGTTCGGCTCGGAAGCCATGCCCCTTTGACGTGGGACATTTTTGAGGCCAATGTGTCAACATTTCTACGATGCCAAGAGTGAATTACAAGAAACAGCAAACTCCAACACTATTTTTGTTATTATTATTATTATTATTATTATTGTTGTTGTAGTTAACACACTGCTCTGTCAAAGATTCCAAGGTTTCACTTTTTTTTGTGTGTGTGTTTTTTTTTTTTTTTTTTAAATGTTCAGAGTCCTTGTTTTGGCCGTGTCGTTCATATTTGCAAAATGCAGCTTGTGAAAAGTCTGACATGCAGGGTTGGTAGCTCCCTCAATTGGATTTGGCTGGTTAAGGCAGCACCAATGCAACAGGACTGTAACGGCTCAGAGTTTACATCAATTCACGTATCCTTTATTTCCGAATGTCACCAAAATTTGGTCATGAAATTTGACATGGAAATCAGATAAGCCATTGGATATTTTAGAGGTAAATTAACAAAGTTAACAAATTGCTCTTTCGGGAATTCTCAACACGTCTTTTTGAAAATCTAAAAAGGATTTATTGAGAAAAGTCTAACAAAAAAATACTTGTTTTGTCGTTCATCGTTTTCTATGGATCTGTGGAAAATTCCGCTTGTGGACTTTGATGGAAAAATTCTAGCATGCAAGATTGATAACTCTCTCAACTGGATTTGAGCACTCGGCTCCAACGCAAGTCGACTGCCATGGCTCTGAGTTCAAACAGATTCATGTATCTGCACATGGTTTGAAATGTCGTCTAAATTTGATGATGAAATTTGACTTGCAAACCGATCGAGGCATTGAACATTCTTGAGGCGAGATTTACACCAAAGTCCACCATTGAGTTCAAATTGTATCCGTCAAATAGCTCTTTCGGGATTTCCAAAGTTTCTTTGTTGAAAACGTCTTATTTGCCTTAGCCCGTGTTCAAAGAGTCCTTGTTCTGTGTCGTTCATCGCTGGTAATTACAGAGCCCAACGCTGTTGTTGAAATTGCGCCACGAACTGTCAGAAGCGCCACTCTGAGAGCGAAACAAAATAAGCAACGTTTCGGCGTGTAAAAGTAACAACCCCACGGCCGTGGCGGCACCACGTTTATTTTCCCAGACGGCCTCTGATGGCGGAATCTCAGAATTAACTGACAGAATTGAAAATATTTACGGAAAGGCCACCGTAGCAAAGTGAACATCAGAGAGGGAGAGAATCAAAAAGCCTCCCTCGTCGACGCTTGTTAGAGTTCCCGAATGCTGAACAGCTGTCCGCCTACATTAAACAAAGACTCCCAGGTCCTGAAAGATTCTTGTTTGCTGTTAAATTTGTATTGCTAATAATGCTACAAAGATCTGCTGTCTACCTAGCAACGGTTTATAGAGACTACCATGTTGATAGTCAGTGAATAAAGTTCTATACGGTAGTTTTCTCCATCATATTGTATTGGGGGTAGCACAAGTGAGTTTTTACAGTATACAGGCATGTTTTGCATTGTCAGCATTTAAACGAGCGGATTTGATATGGTTTGGCTGAACATTTCGATGCTTGATTATAGGTTGAATTCTCTTTTGCTCTTTTTTGTTTTGTTTTACAGTGAACTTCATTTGGCAATGACAAAGAAACACTTTAAACCATGCACAATTTGCCTCTTATTTGGATAACTGTAGTCTTTTTTTCTTCTTTCCTCAAAGTGATGTTATACGAGAGTTTCAAATTCTTGTCAGAAAGAGGAAGAAATGTTTGAATGAATTTCCAACATTTGAGAGGGCTCCAGGATGAAAGAACATTTTTATATAGTTTCCATATCGCATCCTATAACCCCCGCGATAACTGAGGGTCCACTGTAGTTTACCTCCAAAAAGCTGGCTTCGATTTTCAGCAAATAATGGGATGCAGACAAGGCAGCGAAGGCCCCCCTCAGGGGTCCGGCTGCCTAGTGCAGTTCTCAGGGTCTGCAGCTGAGGTTGAGCTCGAGGCTAACGGGCTTGGGTTTTGCCACACACAATGCTCGTCACGACAAGGCCTGGAATGATCAGATGTGGTGGTCTAGTTCTCGGAGATGACCGGGATATCATAGCAGCATATCATACACTGTCCTGAATCTAAAAACGGTTTTTTTCTGTGACAAAGACATCAAGTAGGTAGATTGGTCTGTAGATCGGAGCAAAATTTTGAGGTCAGTGTCTGTTTTTCTTCCCATATTTAGCAAGGCATCGCAGCAAGTTGCATGTTATGAACCGTCAAATGAAAATTCACACATCTGTTACAAAGACACCCAGCAAAGTAGATGGGTCTGTAGATTTGTGCACATTTTGAATACAAAATATTTGCTTCTCACGCGGGTCACAGACGCATATCAGAAGACAATTCAAAACATATTTTTGTGACAAATTTGTCCTCAGATTTGTGCAAATTTTGACTTTGCCTTTCACATTTTCACAGCAGCAGACAGCATATCATGCTCTGTTATAAAATAAAAATCCTACATCTAAGATAAAGACCTCCAAGCAAGTAGATTTGTCTCTGGATTTGTCAAATTTTGGCAACCAAGTCAATTTTTTTTCCCCCTGTCGTCGGTGATGGGTTGCAGCAGGCAGCATATCATGCACAGCTCGAATAAAGCAGTTTCTTTCTCTGACAAGATATCAAGCAAAAATATTCGAGCACATTTTAGCTACCATGTCCGTTTTTCTTCCAATTTTCGGTGAGGCAGAGCAGCTGGCAGAATATCAAACACTGCCTTGAATAAAGTATCATGTCTGTCACATAGACGTCAAAGCACGCAGATGTGGGCAAATCATGGCTACCATGCCCATTTTTTCTTCCCATTTTCTGAGAGGCTGAGCTGCAGGCAGCATACCATGCACTGTCTTGGATTCATTCCTATATCTGGAACAGAGACATCCAAGCAAGTACATTTGTCCGTATATTTGAGCAAATTCTGCCTACAATGTCCATTTTTCTTTCCGCGCTCGGTGACCCTGTCTTGTGTGAAGAAGCTTAACAGTAGTTCTGATACAAAGGCGTCAAGCAAGCAGATTTCTCCATGGAATTGCATACATTTTGTGTTCCCGTGTTCAGCGTGCAAGAGGTGATGCAGATGCAGTGGCAATAAAAGTTAGAACGTCAACTACGGCTGATTTATTGGAAGTGGAAGGGTTCAATATGAGACACATGGTTTCAATAGATAGCGATTTCCAAGCGCTGTAAAATTGACTTACACAGGAGCCTGTCATGGCAAGGAAAATGATAGACAGACAGCTGCGTGCCGGACGGTAAAGACGACAATGCACTTTAATTGCACGAATCACAATGTATGTTTCGTAATATGGCTATGATTGATTTACCGTATGTTTGCAATGTTAACCATGTCACTGATCTTACCTGTCGCATATTTTTGCCTCTTATTTGGAGAATTGTTTGCTAATCTTCCGAACCGTACACGGCACGTTCGGGGAGGGCAGAATAGTGACGTTTAAAAGTGAAAATGTAAAAAGAGAAAACACATGCATTATTTTACAGTGAGATATCACAGTACTTTTCAAGTACAGCTAAACCGAGCAACCCTAGCCCCCCTCCCCCTCCACTACTGTATATCGTGGTTCGTCCTTCACGCCCCCGCTTTAGTGCAGATATTAATACTACTAACGAACATTCACTGTATGAACATTTCTTCAACAGTTGCGTGTTGGTTATTTCTTTTTTCTACATATGCAGTTCAACAGTCCGTTAGTTGCGTTCAGTTGTAGTACCACGTAGCCCACTAGCTTAATGCTAACATATAATGCGAAATGCCTCGTAAAATGCAGAATAATATAAACATAAATTGACCTCTAAAAATAACAATTTCTTATGTCAGTAGTTTTAGCGCTTGGTGCCATTACGTATTAATGAGTTTCCTGTGGATTGCGTTCGCTCTGCTCTCTTTTTCTGGCGCGTTACAAGAGATCAAAAGGAGGGTTAAGTGGCAGAGTGGGAGGCCCGACACTCCGTTTCCTCTTGAGCATGGAGGACCGCGTAGGCCGAGCATTGGGCGAGACTAACAGGGGGAACATTTTCCCTCGTTTTTTGTGCCGCGAAGCGGCTGACTGATCGGTGGCCAGTCGGCTCACTTTGGAAGACAGTTGTCTCTGTCGCTTCCTGAGCCGGACCAAAGCCCTTTGTGACTAAACAAATGGAATGAATTACCCAACTGGAGCAAATTACTGTTTTTCTTTCGCCCCCCCCCCCCATCTCCCCCAGTAGAAGACGCTTGCATACGCCTTCATGTTAGGAACAGAAAGTAAATGGGGAAGTTGTAAAAGTTCATTCCCAGACTTGTCTTTAACAGATTCACTCCTTTGGACGGTTCGAGCATTTATGCTTCTTTTAATAATTTCTCCCGGCGATAATTCCGAGGAAGACGCTGTCAAACAAGCTGCAGGCGGCCTTTGAGCTGGACTCTTACATCTGCTCTACATATTCATTGCAGGCCCTGCTCGCATACTGTACACACACTCACACAGGATGAAACACTCTCCGACTAAACACAGAGGAGGTTAGATTTCATTGTGTAACGTATAATAATAATGAATAATAAAAAACATAAAAATGGATAATACTGCTCAGACTCGCTCCCTAAAACCCCATTCGCTATTCGTATTGACAGTAACGGGTGACTAGCGAATCCCAATCGAATCGTTACTCTTTGTATTCTTCCAAAATAATAGTCCAACAGATACAAAATCCAATTTGATTATTTGAAAACTATCTATTGAACCGGTGAGAGAGTACACTGGGACAGTTTGACTGACGCGTTTTAGCTGCGGCGTCTCCGTACAGACATTTTTTGCTTTGTAGTTTAAAATGGCTTAGGCCCGGTACACACACAAAGCTTTGTTTTCTGTCAGATTTTGTTCTCGAAGTGACCATTCTCTGTCCACCAATCAACACATGGCACGCCACCCTTTAGGCACCTTACCACACTAGTAAACGTGACCTCATAACACGTGTTGTTCAGCTTCTCCCATTCGGCCTTGTCATTGTGAAAACATCTTTTGTTATTTGCTCTTCTTGGGAAATCTGCCTGTGAACTCCCACACATGCAGGCGACCCTTTCATGTGCCTTTTTTCCTAAGCTTCTTGTAATTAACATTCATCCGCTACCCCCTGTGATGCGGTCTTTAAGTTAAGTTAAACTCGAGTCAATTTTGACAAGAAGAAAAACAGAAATTGTCTGAAGTGTCCCAGAAACAATCGTTTAATATCCCGAACGTGAGAGTGTCTTGATTTTTTGGGGATTTTTTTTTTTTTGGTCACTGTTTGCGGCAGACCTTGTTTCAACGCTTATTTCCTCTCTCTGTGGTCTTTCACGTGCGAGAACTGGGACTAACGTGTCATCTTCTCAGGAAAGATGCGCATGTGTTGTGCGCACAGAAACGCAAGTGCAGCATTTTTCAATCTATTCACTCTGGGACCCGGTTTCAAAAATTATTGTATTCGGGCTCCCAAAATGTCAGTTGCTTATGGACAAAACGAAGAAACAACAAATATATTTTTTTTACAAAACCTTTGCGAATACAAAAAAGAAGTAAACATACATTCACAGATGACCTGTATATCCTACAGAAACCATAAGGAACCAAAATATTCAATTTATTGTCGCTGGGAAAACAGAGCCAGCACTGTCGGAAAAAAACACATTGTTAGCATTCAACCATCATTTTCACAAGAGTAAAAAAAATAAAATAAATGCTTTGTGCATCGGAAGCACTTTTTTTCTGTGATTTTGACATTCCAAGCCTTAGTCAAAAAGACAAAAACACAGGCACAGCCCGGAATAAAAGCAAGCACATAAGCACACACGCATACGTATATACACACATGCAAACACACACATTCAAACGCACACATTTACTGGAAGAGTGACAAAGCATTGCAGCAGCAGAAGAAAAAGAAGGAAAACAAGTGGGCAAAACCACTTGGAGGGTGAGGGGGGGGAATAAAACATCCTCCACTCCAGTATTATCAAGGGTGGAGCTCTGCCACAAGCGCATTACTCATCCAATAGTCACTTTATCCCAACCATCCCAATATATTTATATTTAGATCAATAATAAACACTGGGCAGCGCCCACAGAAAAGAAAACAGGAAGAAACCGTTTACGGTAAAGCCCGATACAAATTTCAGATGGTCGATATTACAGTTTCTAATTTGTGATTCACTTTACTGCTGAATTTAGCACTTGAAGGGGGAGTTTGCAGTGTTAAAACTGCTAGCAAGATTTGAACGTAGCCTCGCTTCACAAATTACCCCCACTGAGTCTCTGACCAAGCCACGCGATTCATCGCAGCATGCGATTATGATAGCGGTACTAGCTAGAATAAGCTAGCATTGCCACTATAAACAAGTTGACGTTAGCAACAGCTCTTGCACTGCTAGCATAATTTAATCGTTAATCGTTATTATAACTCCACCGAACTTATTTAGAGTGCACTTTGCAAAAGGAGGTGGGGGGGTATTCGGGAAAGCTCCTCAAGCCAAAGGTAACAGGTGCACTGCGAATGACTGTCACCACATCGGTCACGCCTTCTGTGTTTGATTGGTTGTTTTTCCTGGGGCGTGGCGCTTTCTGAAAAATCTAAGAGCTGTTTCTCATGCAATATTTTTAGATGTTTCATTTGTGTATTTTTGTAAAAATGTCTATTTGTTGTGTCATTTTTATTATTATGGTTGAATATTCGGCTGAGGCGGCACGGTGGAGACTGGTTAGAGCGTCTGCCTCACAGTTCTGAGGTCTGGTGTTCAATCAATTCAATCAATGTGAATGTGAGTGCGAATGGTTGTTTGTTTATATGTGCCCTACGATTGGCTGGCAACCAGTTCAGGGTCTACCCCGCCTCCTGCCCGGTGTTAGCTGGGATAGGCTCCAGCACTCCCGCGACCCTTGTGAGGATAAGCGGCTCAGAAAATGGATGGAAATATTTGGCTGATATTGCTTCTCATTTTAAAATTTTTACCCTGCTTGTAGAGTTAGTAAAACGGTTTTATGATGGCCACAGAGAAGAAGCATAACATATTTTAAAGGAAAATAGTGTGTGAAGGAGCAGTGACAAAGAGGCAGGGAAGAAAAAGTGACACAAGATGGCTGAGGGGGAGGGGTTAGAGGTCACGAACCCGACACGTGTAGCTACTTGACCCCGAAAGTGAAGAAGCGGGCGGGTCATGGAAGGCAGCGCTTTATTGTTGTGGTTTACGAGCTGCTCTAGCCAGAGCTGTTAGAAGCTCCTAAATCACACTAGGAGCTCACTTTTCCCAGCTGGGATCTTAACCCTCCGACGCCTCATCAATAATCATTGAAAAAAGCATTCAAAAGCAATAAGAGCAATTAGCTTGGACTTAACTCTAAATTATTACAGTAAGTGACAATTTTGTAATAGTTATTTTATTATTGAGATTATTTTGAAGTTGTTCATTCCAATTAGGGGTGTAATGATATGCCAAATATCACAACTTGATGAGAACCTGTTGTAAGGTGACAGGTTTGGTTAACATTCATTACAAAAATGTTTTGGTTTTTTTGAAAGACAAAAAACACTTGAAATCTCCCCAACACAATCGGGAAAATCTGTTATGGTGCGTTTCGGCCATGATTCCAAAATGTATGTTTTGTGCAACCACAACATTGCTGATCACTAAAAGAACATTACACCTGGCGGTAACAGTCTCATGCTTTGGGGCTGTTTTTCTTCAGCTAGAACTTGAAATGGAAGGAATTATGAACAATTTAAAATGTCAGTGTTAGCACAAAACCTTCAGGCTTCTGCGAGACCTAGAAAGCAAAACAATGTCAAGAAAAGCCTACTAGAACATCTGAATGTTATTTGGGGTTAATCAGAAGCACTTCAAACGGTGACAGGTGTGTGCTGACTCATTTAACATAAGTTTGAATGGAAGTGGTTAATTGTGAAAACCTGACAAGACTTGAGTCAAAAAGTTGAGTCATACAGACTGTCACATTATTGGTGGAAAAAGTTTAAAAATAATTTATCTTGGTCTCATTTTTTATATCACAAAACCTGCCATTTGAACAGGGGTGTGTAGACTTTATCCACTGTGTGTGTGTGTATGTGTTTTTTGTTTTTGTTTGCAATATCAATGGTTTGTCTCTTTTTGGCAAAAAGTGCAACAGTAACGCTCATATGCACGTCGGCATTTCAAACGAGTTACGTTGAACGCACCGCGAAAACAATATTGCTTTCTGACGCATGCTAGCCAGAGACTGAGCAGCACTGTAGTTGTTGACCGTACTTCTAGTTTGCGGCTCGTATGATTTCAGCCTTTGAGAGTCAAACAGTAGGGTGTTCGCCGTTGATAAATAGTCAACGCAGAGCGTGTCAAAGGACAGAGCTGTTATGATGATGATGACAACCCCAAATGAATCCTACGCTCTCCAGCAGTTTATTAGTTTAGGCCAGGGCCCACTTGTAGCCTCGCCGAGTGGACGCTAATTGTACGCGCGCTCCTTAAGCACCGACCGCAGCAATAATAGACGGAATTCTGCCAGAAATTCCCTCCAGATGTGCGCTCACGCCCGGCTCCTTCTCTCCAAGTTGATGCTTCACACACCCGCCATCTGCACACACACACACACACACACACGCACAGTTCCACGCACACACATTGTGGCTTTGGTGAAGTGTTTGCATTGTCAGATTGTTTCCATACCGGGTGTTAGCATGCTGCGTTTCCTCACCGCCGCTGCAATTACAAGCGGTATTAGCTGATGAGTGTTTTGTTAACCTCCTAATAAGATGTCCTCCCGCCTAGGCTGAGCTCGCAGAGACGCCATTCAATAATAAGCAAGTCTCCCTCAAGAAGATGAAGTCCAAGAGGAAAACGCCATTGGACAACGGTTGACAGCATTCTAATATTCTCTTTCACTCAGAGACGCTGTAAAATTGGCACAATTGCATTTACAGTGAACCCTCACCCATTAGTCAACTCACCTACTCAAATTTTTCTGTACAGTGAACCCCATTTATTTATAGGTGAAAAACTGCAATCAAGAGAGACCATATAAAAACATATTTTTTAATAGTTTTAGTTAGACTTTAAACATTTCAAGTCATTAAAATGTCAAGGTTTTAAAATTCCTTCGCGCCTGTTCTCACTCTCTGTCTATCAAGAAATGGGAGATTATCGTGAAACATAACTTTGAGGAAACAAAAAGAAGAGTCACTAACCAAGACCCTCCTCCAAATAAGAGGCAGAAAGCTTGCTTCAAGCTGTTCATTTGTCACTACTACCAGTTGAAGTTTCCTGTAAAACACAAGAGAATTCAACATTGTATAATTAAACAGCAAAATGTTCAACTTTCAAACAACTGCTACTTCAACACCCACGGAGCAGCACATACAAACAGAGCATATAACAATACTCACAGGCCAATATGCTCACTACTGCTCTGTGGTAGTAGTGAGTAGTTTTGAAAGACACAGGATAACATACTCGTGACATGAAAACCAGCACACATTTGTTCTCTTTTTGTATTGTTCGGACAGTTTATAATGGATTCAGAAGAAAAGAAACTATGCTCAACGGAGCACAAAAGTATACGGAGTCATTTGTGAAGTCTACCTGCATTTAAATGCATTGTAGTATTGAGCAGGTAATAGTCCAGCCAGACATTGAATTAAAATTGTTTCTTTTCATGCCCAATTATACTGTACAGCCATCACAACATTCCTAACACTATTAGTTTTTAATCAATTTATTACTTTACACGTTTTAACATAATATGCATTAGTATTTCTATATTTGAGCGCATTAATATAAGCAACACTCATTGTTGTGTAGACCTGAAGTTTGATATATTGTGCAGCCCAACTGCCTGGCATATTGCGGCACGAGGTGGTACTACAATTGAGGCACACAACTCTATATTCAGACTTGCCTGTATAATGTAAAAACCCATCAAAAATCATTGCTTCAAAATCCACAATACAGCGGCTGCATCAATGATGAATGGTGATATAGTGGGCGAACCCTATACAAAACAGTGAAGTGGGTAAAAAGATGCTAATATTAGCTGCTAACTATCCCAATCGGTAACTGAGATCACTGTCGCTCTCCGTCAGAAACTTAGAATTATTTTACCATGTCGCTTCCCGGGCCTCCCACACACTTACATTACGGCAAGGGATAAGGACATAGCTCGAAGGCAAAAGGCGAATTGCGTGCCTAGAAAGAGAAAGATACTTTTGTCTAAATGGCCGACATTTATGGCAAGATGAAAGATATTACAACCTCGCTGAGCAAAGCCACACACACCACAGGAAGAAAAAGACTCCTGTACTCTACTGTAAAAGTAATTGTTTACTAAGGAAGAAATCATATGTGCTCAAATATATATTTTTCTTAATGCATTACTGAGTGTATCGGATCAAAATTAAATTGACTCGACTCGGGATATTGCTAGTAAATCATCTCCCAAGGCCTAAACAAAGAGGAAAAAGATCCCCAGCTTTTTCACGTGTAATTTTCCGTCTTTTGGGGATATTAATGGCAGCGCTTGGAGAGTGATGAGCGTGAACCTGGACAAAAGGCAGAGGCAAACAGCGGGGGGAATATGAGCTTCTATTTCTGGAGGACGAGGAAGAGCGAAGAGGAAAAGCGTGGTCAGACTTAATTATTATGTACGCTGCAGCTGAAACGCCAGTCAGGACTTTTTGGGCTGCTTGATCACAAAATGTTTCTGACGGCCGGTTGCTGTGTACTGCAACTTTGTTTTGTACTTACATTTAGGCCGATCCCACCTTAAAACCTTCTTCAAGCGCAACTAGCAAAGCTCATGAAAGCAAAGGCTATCAATTAGCATAATCATTTTCCTCCTTTTTTTTTTACTTTTTGGTTGGTGTTTGGGACCTAATGTTGTACGCCTCTTCTTCTTTTCCTTTCGGCTTCTCTTTTCAATGTAAGCCTATCTCTTGCATCCTCCTCTCTAAAACCAACTGCCCTCATGTCTTCCCTCAATTACCAATTATTACCCAAGTATCCTTAAGGCATTGTGCTTGTTTGTGGCCATTTTTATTTATTTTTTTCTACTACAAACAGGCAGTACCATGCGAGTAATTTAAATACATCCTATGTCAAATCAGGATTCCCATTGAAATGAATGGAAATGCAATTAATCTGTTCCAGCCCCCCCCCCCCCCAAAAAAAAACATGTATAACGTTTTTTTTAAGAAGAAAAATAGAATGCCACAGTATCGTACTTACATAATGTAATCACAAAATCAAACAGAATGTAAAGCATTAAACAGTTTTTCCATCACGATTTCATGCTTCAATCTAGTGTGAACGCCTTGGCCACCAGGGGGTAGTATAATACATAAATCTAATTAAGATTTGGTGATGAAACAAACAACTGAGCTGCAGTAATTTTAGTCATTCTCGCAACTCACAAAGAATGTACTGTATGCCTGAGAGTATTGTTGGATGCTCTGTCTCAATGTGTTGCTGCACCTTTCGTGTTTCAATAGCAGTTGTTTTTTTTTTGTAATTACTGCAAAATCGACGCTTGTTTGGTTAGTCGGTCTATGTTGTTTTCCATTATGTGGTAGATTTATGCAAGCGGACTTCAGCAAGACAAAGTTAGGTTGTATGGTTAAATACGATGTATTTTTTTTGTCTTTAGTTTTGCAGTAAACTGGGAGCAGTGAAGTGCCAGAAGCTCACTCGTATGTAGCAACAGACACACCGGGGGGGGGGGGGGGGAGGAAAAAAAATCCTCTGAGCGACGGCTCGTAAGTCGGAAAAACTTAAGTTGAGGCACTAGTAAGTCAAGGTGCCACTGTACCTGTATTTGTATCCAAGCAATTAAGTCTCTTTTCCACAGTATATCCCATTGAAAGCGATAATCATCAGTAAGAATAACTGTTGACAAGCTGAAGTTTCGCACCTCGTAACTGAGGTGGTTGCTACCTCTTGTTGTGGTGATGTCATGCGGCGATATTGAGTTTGCCAGGTGAGAAGCCAGCCCAACTAATCACTAGCGGCAGAGTAATTTGCCCGCAGACATGTTCCAGAGCCATTTCTCTCTACTTGCTGCTGCTGCTGCTGCTGCCCCAGGTGGCTGCGACGCTTGAATGCCCCCCTTTACCTGCTCCCGACGATGAGGGAAAAGGGGGGGTTAAAAAAACAGAAAACAGGAAGAGGAAAGTGGACTGTGCCGAGTCCAGGTGCGTATGTTTGAGTTAAAAAGGGGAGAGGGAGTTGATTTCTGGTAGCCTTTTCATCACCCGGCATCTTTATCAAACCCCTGGGTCTTGTTTGTTCTGTTCTTGCTGCCCGAGCAGGGGGGTTGCCGTGATAAATTATCCTGAGCTGCGGTTGATGTGGAGAAGCTTCCTGTCGTAGGCCCTGCTCCCTGGCGACTGCTCGGGTCAAGTCAACTCCATCGCTACCCTGATTTACGAGTTCCTCAACTTAAGAGTTTTTTATTGAATCACAAGCCATCGCTTTGTCGATTTATTTGCTTGTTGTTGCAAACTGGCGAACACACAGATACAAACTGAGAACAGTTGCAAAGACTTAACCAGGGGGCTATCGATGGTTTTCAAAAAAATCTAATTGCATTGGTCATTTGTTGGACAATTACTTCTTAATTTCGCAATAGTACCGAGAGTAACCATTCGCTATTTGTTACTGTCGATGTGAATAGCGATCGGAGATTCAGACAGCGAGTCCGAGCTCTAGGTTTAACTATAAGGGTCGGGGGGTAAAACTTTTATCATGTGCGCAGAGGGTGAAACTACGGTTGTAGATCAAGGTTGGCAAGCTAGGTGAGTGAATCTTCTGTAGTCTGGCAGATCCGACAGAGTCAGGGGTAAAACCTGATGCATTCATAAGCGGGTTGCGGTGGACCCAAGTGGCATTGCTTTCTCAGCAGATGTGAACCAGGCCGGAGTTTGTTTGGAACCCTAACAAGATCTGCATCTGAGTTGTTTGTTTTTTGTTGTTGTTGTTGTTGTTTTGGTATCGAACTGAGGGGGTAAAATGAACTGCACTAAGATAAAAACGGACAAACTTGTTTATAACAAGAAGTCGCCAGTTCAGCTTCTTGCCGACTTCCCCTGCCGCGCGTCTGAGTCGCTCAATAATTTTTTTAAAACATGACGCTGAGGTCTAATTCAATCATCCAGAGCACTCATCTTCCTCTCCAAGTTACACACTACTAGGAAATTTACCGCCTGGGCTGCAGAGGGGAGCAAATTAATTCACAGCCATGGCGACCGGCGTAAAACATGACGACATTTCAAGGAAGGAATTACTTTTAGCCACACTGTGTGAAAAAGATTCAAGTCAGATACCACTGCCTTTCAAATGAGGCTTTCGTTGAGACTATTAGGCCTGACAACATATTCCCAATTAATTATATACAGTACATCCCCTGGCAACGTAGCCCTGTTTTTGTTTACGCTGCGGGAGTCAGCTAAATTTGGGAGCTCCTGTGGCCTCCCGGGTGGTCGCGGCGAGTGCCAAAGATGCCCCCCTGTGTTTAATCTCCGCCGTTTATTTGTTTGCTTTGTGAATGAAGACGCGAGGCGGCGAGTTGGATCCGTTCCAGTGTCTCCTCATGACAGGGTGACCGTTCATCCAGCTAGACTGTGGTAGCCCGATGTCCAGACGCCACTGGGGCAAACTCACCTTTGGTCCGTTCGCATCTCACTATTTGGCAACGCGGCCAGACGGGTTGAAAGCCACAGTGACATCCCATCAGCAAACGGCGCCTCGCATTAGTTCGGCTTTGTATCAACATTTCTATAAAAAAAGTCACCCTAAGACGACTTATTCTTATTTGCACAGTTGTCTCACAGAACAGTTCCTGCATTTGTTCGCACATGTGAGCCCTCATTCTTCGTCTTCGCAGTTTCGGCAAGGCCTCCGAGAGTGCCGAGTCTGGACTCATCTGGCAGCCATTACCTGCACACATGCTCTCGTCTGAAGGTTGATCCCCAGGGTTAAACAAATCCAGGCGACGAAGCGCAGTCCGCCAGAAATCGGCCCCTGTCGTATAACAGCCGCGCTAGAGCCCGGCGCGACAAGGCGACCAAGTACGCTAAAGAACGCCCGACTGGGTTCGGTTCAGGTGATGGAATAAACGGACGTGCTGGCTTGAAGGGAAAGGCTACCGAGTCATCTCCCTGGAAAGAGGCGACACGAATCATTTCTCATGCAGCCATGTTCCAAACTAAACAGTACCAGGCATGCCGTTTCCGTACTGAGTGTGGAATTTAGTAATTGCGTGGAAAATTTTGTGAAAACGTACACATTTACATTGCTCCTCGCTAAGCGTTTTTTTTTTTTGCCAACAAAAGTGTTATATGTGAATATGAACTTAAGTCTACAAAAACCTTTTTTAGCCATTAACAAGGCTATTTCGTGGTTCATCAGAAGTTGAGTCACTCATATCTCAAGGCACCACTGTATTTCAATACATTTAGATGTGTTTAAAGCTCGTGGGACGGGTAAAACTTTTTTTACATTTTTTTTTAAAAAGATGGATTTTTTTTTTTTTGAACGGTCTCTCAATACTGCAAACGTATTCCGAGTTCATTGTACTGGCAGTTCTAAACATTTTTGGGGATGGAGAATTTGCCATTTGCTTTCCCTTTCTTCCTTTCACTCTAAACAGACGTGCTGGCTTCGGGGGAAAGGCTACAGAGTCATCTCCCTGGAAAGATGCGACACAAATCATTGCTTGTGCGGCGACGTTCCAAACAGTACCAGGGACGTCATCTCCTTACCGAATGTAGACTTTGGTAATTATGTGCGCCATTACACTTTAAGCGGCATTTGGGAGCGTGGCAAGACATGAAGGCGTCTCAGCGGGGATGGCACGGAACCGGCAAACCGTCCCGAGCTCACGGGGTCGGATTTAATTCCAAACCCAATCAAACAAGACGGGATTCTGCCTATGTTTATTACATTTCCTGTTTCTCACATCATCATGCCTCAATTGAATCTGACAGGGTAATTATCATTTTCATCCCAAATTGATCCCAATCCATAACAGGAGGCTCCAAACACAGACGTGAGAGTGGGGGAAAAAAAGAATTTGGGAGCATTTGGCGATGGTTCAGTCATCTGTAAGACGTATCGAGAGAAGCGAAGAAGGAAGGGGAGACGCTTGGAGATTGCGTTGCGGGTGTTCCCTTGATGTCCCCCTGACAGGAACCAGATTGGGAGTTGTGTGGCGTCGGCGCGTTGTACTTTTCTTTTTTTCCATCCGTCTGGCTCCGGCGGGTTTTTCCTGGCCCGCACGGGCCCCGGGTTCCGAGACGCCGCGGCGGCCCCTGCTTGTGGAGCCAGCCTGCCCGTTTGAGTGAGAATAACAAACGCTTGAAAGAAAAAGAAAGAATCAGCAGCAGCACAATCCTGCTATTGTTCGTGCGAGCGCGACCACGTTCTCCCGACGTTTTACTGGCGGCTATAAAAGACAGCGAGCTCGCTGCCAGACTGACAGATATGCTCGAACAAAAAGTGCTGGACGGTTCCGTATCGTCAGTTTCAACTTGTGTTACTTGGCACCGTCCGGGTCATTCATCTCGCTGAATGTACTGCAAGCGGGTACAGGGTTGCTTGTGATGGCATGGCGCGCCACACGGTCGACGAGCTGGCAGGCGGATGTGCGCCGGACGTGAGCTTTCAACCCCCCCCCCCCCCCCCCCAACCCCACCCCACCCCCACCCACACACACACACACACATTCAGCCCCCCACGTATGCAAAGGCAACGCTACATGAGGCGTTCACGGACAAAACAATATTTAGACTTGTCAGTGAGAAATAAAGTTGCCAGTTATATTCGGGAGACGGCCTAAATATACTCTGAAAGGTTTTATTTATGATGTGAAGTGTGGAGCTGAGCAGCGGGGGGGGGGGGGGGGGGGAATGCATAGCGCCTCGACAGGGACGTGAGATTAAAACTTATAGATTCAGAGATGAGGAATAAAATGAAATGGAAACAAATTATTTACTGAATATGTAGGCTTACTGGAACAAACCCATATTTCTTTAAGACCAGACTGTGGGAATGAGAAATTAAAGTGAAAACTGGTGTGGTAGAATAAAGTACACAATTACATTGTGTCCTACTCTAGTGTGTGTTTTTTGGTCACAAAATAAACACGTTCAAAATAAACATTTCCTCTATAAAATGTAATCATATCAAATGATAACCCAAATATTGCGGCAGCTTTGTTAGGACGTTGGCTGATTAAGACTATGCGCCATTTCTTTGCATTTTCCTTAATTTACCTGTGTCATCTCTGTTGGGATGTTGAAGGGCGTGCGTAGCTTTAAAGTTTGGGAAAGGCAGAGTTCGACCACATTCCATTCATTTGCATTTTTGGTGTATTTCTTGCAGCAACTCTGGATCTTATAGGGGGTGTGATGCTTAGAAAGTCTGATTAAGACTATGTTCCATTCTTCTTGCATTTCTTGCACCATATCTGTTAGGATGTTGAAGGGGCTGCAATGTATTAAAAAATAAATAAATAAATAAATAAATAAATAAAAAGGTTAGGTTAAAGGCTGATTTAGACTTCTCTGTAGAGATGTCGAAAGGGTCGCCCTGCTTAAGTTTTAAAAAGGCTGATTTCGACTACAACCCATTCTGTCGGATTGTTGAAAATTTATCTTGTTTTGGCGTCTTAAAAAGTCTTATTTCAGCTACATGCCATACCTTTGCATTTTTTCTTAATTTCTTGCACCGTCGGAATACTGAAGAGGCTGCGTCATTTTAAAAGTTTGGGAAAGGCTGATTGAGATTACACTCCATTCCATCGCATTTTTCTTCATTTCAATCATTTTTGCAGCTCACAGCACATGCAAAAACACACACACACACACACACACACACACACACTCAGAGGCTGAGTGAACACAGTTGAGTCTGTGCTTAATCAGTTGTGTTTTAAGTGTTCTCCCGCTCGCTTTTCCAATGCAGTGAAAGAAAAACGTCTGGTCGTGGGTGGCTTCGCTGGGTCACTGAGCCCACAGAGTGGAGCATTTCATAAGAAAGGGCCCACTTAATTCTGAGCCATACATGGCATTAGCTGATTTACATGCGGACAGCTATCATTCTGTGCGCACCACTGACATTGATAAATGAGGTGTTTTACCTAATAGGTAATAAAAACAAATTACAGGCCTTAAGAGAAAGGATGTTCTTCATTTGGCTCTGTTTTCTGTCTTTCGAAGGGCACGGGGGAGATTGTTTCCATATGATCGCACGGGTTCATTTGTTAAAACTGCAGACACGGATTAATAACACCACATTTGCTGACGATCCCTCCCGACTGAAGGGCAGATTTATTTAGAAGACAAATGGTAGGAACAAGTGAAAATGGAGAGCAACTGTTGCTATTTGGAGCAGTGTGGTGGATCTGCGGATCGTTATCTGCGGATTCAAGGAAGTCAAACTGAAGTTTTAAGGCCCCTTTGATCAAATCTAACACCTCTCTCACCAACCACCACTAGCGGGCTATACGGCTCGAATACGTCACGTAGTTTAAGAAACTATACAGCGACTTTTTCTTGTCAGCTGCTAAAAAAAAATTCTTTTTCGCTAGCTACACAAACATTACAAATATTAAACAAACAAAATACATTAATAATAATAAAAAAAAAAAAACATAAGTCAACTTTCAATATGACCACAAGGTGCATGTTATTTATTCATAATAATTAAAGGCTTAACTTGATACCTGTCACGGAACAGAGTTTAAAAAAATCAAAAATCAAATACATTTCAGTGATTAGAATTATTTCACTGAATAACAGAAAAGCCATCGCTCATATCTCTATACTGAAGCAGCACAAGAGAAACATATAAGATTTTTGTCGAATCACTATTATTAGGTAATTAATTAGGGCAGTTAGAAGCACTTTAATGGCAAGTTTCTTAAAGTTTTGATTCAAGAACTGCTCCAAAATCTAATTAGAGAAAGTATAAAGGATCTATTTAAGGTCGTATGGGGATTCACATGCTGACACAGACGGTAAAATGACAAATGACAGTGCAGCGCTACAACACAGGGCTTTCCTTTTTATTTTTATAAGAAACTATGAACCAAAAGGATACTTAGTGTGTGAGGGTGTGTTATTCTTAAACGGTTGGGACTCTTGCAGTCCCACAGTGGTCGTATACAAGCACGCTGGGGTTTCTTCAGCGAAGCGTGAAACGGCTTCCCCTTCTGGCGAAACGCAAGCCTGACAGAGGACAAGCCGCCTCTATTCTCCGTCACAACTACGTCCACGAGGATGAGGCGGCCGCATCCAGCCCCGCATTCTTCACCCCGCAATGTAAAAGAGCCTTATTTCCTGCCTGAACTCGTGCAGGTGCGAATACATTAGCACGCTGCACTTGAGCGTGCAGTGTAACCCAGAGAGTGTAACCCCTCCCGAAGATGGAGAAAATCTGAAAGTTTAATTTGTTCCGTGATCACACTTGTAATCCACCCCCCCCCCCCAAAAAAAACATTTTTGTAATATGGTTTTAAGAAGGAAAACAACTCTCTATAAAAGCATACAGCAATAACATGATTGAACAGAAAGTGAAGAATTAACTAGTTTGTGCATCTTGACTAATGCTTCAATTCAGTTCTTTGTGCTGCTCCTCCTGGTGTGCCCACCTTGACCACAGTTCAGTTCACCATATTTGCAGGATTCTAAAATTTACCACGTTTGTCGTAAATTAAGCCATTAAACTGTTGTTTTAGGCGTCACTTTTTATGATTTCTTTTTTTTTTTCTGCCAAAATGACTGGGTAGTCATCGTGGGACGAGGGTCATTTGAAGTGTCAAATTGGCAGAAAAGGCATCAAGGGTTTGGAGCGCGGTTTTTGAACCGGCCTCAGACGCGAGGTGACAATCAACCGCTGAAACACGGGAAAAGTCTTTAAAAAAAGTGAGGCTGAGGAAAGCGTGTAAAGGCACCCCACCCCCCTTTCCCGCTTTCCTCACACCCCTCCCCGGGTTGGAACACGGCATGTGCGCTGAGTGACGGCAGAACGGATTCAGCAGTGTTTAGAAACACCAGTCGGCCAGTCTATTGCTTCGGAGCCGGGGTGTCTGCTAGGCCGAGCCCCCCCCCTCCTCCAACCTCCCGCCCACCCAACCACTGTAAGCAGGATGGTACATGCAGCCTCACTACGAACCCCCCACCCCACCCCTGGAAGCACATGGAATTCTAAACAGCATCAACTTTTCTTGACTTGATTATATTGAGCCTTTCCAAGCTCTGACATTAAAAAGAAAAGAGAGACGGCGCAGGGGGAAAAAAAATAGGGGGAACCTTAGAAGCTAATTGCTGCGGGTCTGGCGCGCACATTGGGCATTGTGTTGATTCGAGACACTGCAGTAGAGAGCCCGAGAGAGAGAGCGGGAGGACGATGGGGAAAACGGGGCGGTGGTGGGGGGGGGGGGGTGACATCTCCCGTGCGTTTGCGGTGGGCTCGCAGCTCGACACAGGCTGCATGCGAAGCCGCTAATTAAAAGCAAGCGATCCGTAACTGTCTGGCTCACCAGGCCATACTCATCCATGTGGCCCCCATCGGCAGGGCTAGCCCACCCCCGACCCAGTGCAGACTGGTGGCGTCTACATGGGAGTGATTTCAAGACAA
This sequence comes from Phyllopteryx taeniolatus, assembly GCF_024500385.1. Classification (NCBI taxonomy): domain Eukaryota; kingdom Metazoa; phylum Chordata; class Actinopteri; order Syngnathiformes; family Syngnathidae; genus Phyllopteryx; species Phyllopteryx taeniolatus. The sequence continues at coordinate 14,254,050 of NC_084519.1, forward strand.
AAAAAAAAAAATAATAATAATAATAATAATAATACAAATCATTCAATCATTCCCCAAGGCTACACTGGCAGTATTACAGCACCTTTTTTTTTTTAAAGATTACATTAAAATGTTCAAATGTTTTGCTCTAGATTTTCCAAACCTTGAATATTTTTGGGGGTTTTAGTGTGACCTAAATATTTGTCATTTTGCTACAGTTCAGTCATTTTGATACAATCTATTAATGCGACGTAAAACACTACCTGTACCGTATTATTATAACAAAACAAATTCACAACTGTAGTTTGCTAGACAAACAGAAATATTTGTTAGTTCAGCAGAATAAAATGGTTCTGATCACTATTATGACAAAATGCAAAGCGAAAAGACAATGCCTAAATAAATAAACAAGCAATTATTTTCTTTGGAAATCTTAAAGAATTTGCCAAATTTAATTTTGGAAAGTCTAAATAAAGACTAAAGATCCAGATTAAAAAAAAAAGGTTGGAGAACACGAAAACAAGTAAAATTAGCATTTGTGGTTGATAGAGGACAAAATGGGACGGAGTGGCTACAAACAGTGACTTTGATAAGAAGGATTTGTCATTGCAAAAGCAGAGTCCTTTCTCTAAACCAAAGTCTTACTGCCCTCCAATCTCAGCCAAGGGAAGAGGCGGAAAATCCCCGTCGCTTCAAAGGCGATCGCTTGGCGACTCCCAAGCCTTGTATTGATTTAAAACGCTTCAATTTCAAAGCAATGTTTTTTTTTCATTTTAAAAAGCATTGTTTAGTTGCAGTCCAAGTAACACCCCCTTGTGTACTTGCAAATGGAAACTTGTTTGTGGAAAATATATAAACAAATCACTATGATTGTGCTTTAAAAATGGCCATCTGAATGGTTTAAAAACTTGAAAGGTGGGCTCAAAGAGAAAGCATCTGTAGAATGTCGGCAGTACCTGATCGACTTCAATCAGACAACTGAAGGAAAATAGTAATCACGTTAGACCTAAAGTGTAAATGATCGCATAAAGCAGTCCTTAACAATAAGTTTGCTAAACATTTTTGCACTTAAGTGACATTGAACTATACTAAAATTGTACATACAGATTATTCCGATTACTGTGATGGATAATCCTGTGGTTTGAAGTACGTTTATATTTTCACGATCTGCTCGGAAAAATCGTAAATATTCAACATTTTCAATATTCACAGTTAGAAAAATCCTGTTGTGCATGATCAACACCGAGAATGTCCGAGCAACGGACTGTGTCGCTGTCAGATGGAACGTAACGATAGCCAATCAGGGAAGCCGGAAGCAAAAACAAAGTCTGCCTGGCAACAGTGAGATGGACCTTTAGCTCTGACGGTTTCTCTAACGTGTCCTCCAAGTCTTTTAGACAATAGAAATAACAAGAAAAGTCACCACCACGAGTCTGAATGTTTCTTCATTGTATTTTTCAGCAGTCTGGATGACACGTGGCTGCCACTCACAGGTCAATCCGAGTACTACGCCCAGCTACGTTTGATCACGCAATAATTCTGGCTTTCGGGGAACGAGACTCAGCAGACGGATTGGTTTAGTATGTGGTGTACAACATCAGGTACAGTACGCTTTAAATGTGACATTTTCCTGAAGTGATCTGAGAGTTGTCAGTACAGGATCCTTCGAAAGATAATCCAAGAACACACTATAATTACATACCCTTCACCCAGAGTTTTCTCCTATTCCCAGCCTCTCGTTGAGTGTACACCAGGCCAAAGAGGATGGGCAATTTTGTGCATTCTTGCGGATTTTCCAAGACCCCTCATCAAACTCCCAAACAAATATTCTCATGATGTAATGGGCTGGAGAGATGCGGGCAAACAACACCACTCGCCGAGCACTACGCCAGGGCAATTACCAACGGTTTACAGCCAGGGCAAACACTTTAAATATTTACCGACCTTAGCAAAACAGTCAGGGATTATCCTGCGTTGTCAAACACGCTCAGACTTTCCATATTTTCTATCAAGTCCGGCTCAGGAGAAGAGGGCTCAGACTCAAATCTCTTTGTACATAAACTAGCCATGGACTCTGAGTCTTCCTGTCGGAAGGAGCAATTAAGCGCTGCGAGACAAAGATCTCAGACATGTTAAACGTCTTGAAAATAAATAAATGTGGCTTTTTCTGTTGCATTGGAGGTTCCGTTTCAATGAAAGCAGAGGCGGGTGTCTTGTCTCTTTCTGTAAGTCTCTGCTCCTATGGTTTAGTTGTAATTGCTGGAAGTGGGATATGTTAATTTATTCATCTTTGCCTCCCACTACGCTTCAATCAGTCAAAATCATTTTTAGCCTTCTCATACCATTTGGCGTGATTGTTACTCTTTATCGACGTAGTAGTTAATAAAGGCTACTCCACACTCTCTACTGCTCCCTAGTTGTTCCATATTAACAATACTGTGTTGAGGTTTGGGGAAACAAACGTAAGCACCCATTACAGTCACGTCAGTGGAACAGTACGAGTGAGGAATTAAAGCCATGTCCAGTACAACATATCGACCTCGTACAAAGCAAAAGACGACCTGGGTTATGCAAGAACAATTGAAACAGCCATCCATTTTCTGAGCCGCTTCTCCTCACGAGGGTCGCGGACGTGCTGGAGCCTCTCCCAGCTATCTTCGGGCGAGAGGCGGGGTACACCCTGAACCGGTCGCCAGCCAATCGCAGGACACATATGAACAAACAACCATTCGCGTACACAGACACACCTACGGGCAATTTAGAGTCTTCAATTAACCTACCACGCATGTTTTTGGGATGTGGGAGGAAACCGGAGTGGCCGGAGAAAACCCACCCAGGCACGGGGAGAACATGCAAACTCCACACAGGCGGGGCCGGGATTTGATCCACGGTCCTCAGAACTGTGAGGCAGATGTGCTAAACTATCGTCCACCGTGCTGCCTTACTTTTCATTATAGTTTCGAATATTTGTGTGCAGCAAAATTTATGTTCTCAGCGAAATCAGGATGGTTGGCATCTCTGTATTGGTGTCTCCGCGGCGTAGCCTTGTACGCTAATGTTAAGACAATGCCTTTGTTCTTCACATTATGAATGGAGATTTTATTCCGTTTTTTACTGCAGAGGATTGAGTTAGAATCTGTCGCTTATAACACTATCGCATATCGGAATATATCGCATATAATTCAGTGAGTAATGCCATCTAGAGATCTTGCTTAAAATCGAAATACCTCAATAGGAAAAACCTTTGACCACGTCCGCCCCAGATATTCATCATTAGATTAGCGGCTGGCATGCGTTAGCTCTTACGTAACCAATAGGATTGCATTTCACGAAGTCCGCTAATGTCAGTGAGCGGAAGATTTCAAACTCACAATCCATCCGCCATGTCAGCCATCAAAAAGCACGGCCTGCTGACACCCAGATCAACATTTTGTGTCAGCACAACCCTGCGAAGCGCACACGCTCGCTTTCTATCCTCAGGCATCCCATCAATCATTGCCACGTGGAGTTCCTAATTTCCTTCTGACGTCTGCGTTGCACCAGGCGGAGAATGCATGAAAGTCCCGTTGGTCTTCGCATCCTTCTCAGATGAGATAATACCTTGAGCTATTTTCCATAATACCTTGTTCTCCCTTGTCTTGTTATTTTCTCTCAACACCAGCAATAAGCAGCGCGGGCCTCCGACGACAGCGAGCGCTTCTACCTTTCAGCCTTCCCTCTCTGACAGATGGTTCCAGTTTACGCTTTGCCACCCGCCACTAATATAAAAGGCGCTTTGAATGTATCTTGCATCTTAAAAAGGAGGACGACAGCACCACAGAGAGGCACCTTGCAAACTAGAAGGATTCTTCTAGCCCTTGGTTTATCAGCACATTTATTTGACTGGATGAAAAGAATGGAGGGAAGTAGGACTACTAAGACACAGTGATGAACGCTTATGTATTGACTGTTAAGACTACGGTATTTTAAAACCTTTTCTGAGAATGTGCTTAAGTTATATTTATTGGATCAGTGTCCATTTTGTAGTTCCACAAACAGCCTTCTTTTTGAAAGGAGAGTGCAAGAATGAAAAAAATAAAATCCCTCTAGAGCATCCTCACGAGGCAACCCAAAACAAAGAATATCCTGTTTAAGACAGTTTCATTAAGTGACGACATAACCTGAATTTGTACGCATGTCAAATCTGTAACTGACGCTGACGAAGTAGTAACATCGTTATTACAGTAAAGTCCACTTTCAAGCCATGAATATGAAACAACCAAATTAAAAACACTAAGTCCGGAGCGTGCCTTCTTGTGCTACATGACCACATATTCTTACTAAACTAGTCCATCGTGCACCGTTTATAACTTTGAAACGTGACTTGTCTGTACCATCGTAAACTTGGGACCCTTGTATGCTATTTTGAGTATCAATGACATCAAAGTCCAGCCACTCTACACTCTATAGTTGCGACAACAACAACGATTGTGGACTACAAGCTTGTGTTCATGCTTCAGGAGCTAATGATTTTATTGGGTCTTTTACAGCAAAATCATGGACGTTAACATACGCCAGATGCTCCAAGAATCCACCGCACAGTGCAATGAGAAGGCTAACAACAATACCGAAAGTTGCTAAAAGCTAAATGTAGTTACATAATAGAGGAAAAAAGCCACAGCACGAATACATAAGATAAACTCGATTATGCTCGCACCCAAAATGCATTATCATACTTCAACGGGCACAGCTGCTCAACATTTAGATTTTTAGGCTGGATTTACATTGCATGTCCGGGAGTCCAATTCCGACCTATATGTACGGATGTGTAGGTATCGGAAAGATGTGTGATAATAGACTGACAGTTGACCGGGGCCATGGTTTCAGCGCATTTAGCCGATACACCTACAGCATTTCAGTGCAGGAAGAAACGCTTGATATTTAGTGAAACCATACTTTGATTTTTTTAATCCAATTCAAATTTGGCAGCGTTGTTAACAACACTGTGCTGTGTGTCAAATTTACAAGACACTTTTTATGTTGACATGAAGCTCACATTTGACGGTATAACTGATCTGTTCATTTAGGCTGCACTGGCATTGGTACTTTTAGTAGAGGCTTGATACTGCTCTGGAGATATCCTGAAATGTGTCGAATCATGCAGCCTTAATGACCTTAATCTCTTGACCTAAAAACCGGGCCAGGGCCTAGTCCTAGTCCTAGTCTGTCGCATAATAGTCCTGCACAATCCAAATATTCTCTTGGGGTTTCCCCCCCCCCCCCACTGCTTTGCAAACATGGATCACAGCAGCCGGAGCTCTAAAACATCCGGGCTGGTTAGTAATGAGGTGGTTCCTCATCATCACCACCACCACCACCACCACCACCACTACTACCCCAATGGAACATCTGCACATCTTGTCTTGACCCGAAGGCGCAGGAATACATCAACATAGCTGTGGTCATCTTGTTTTCTTAAGTTCTATGTTAGGCCTCTGCAGTTGTGCCCTATCATGTTCCCCTGGAGTGGCCCACGTACTCAAACTCATTTTGTTGACCTTAAGTGGTGTGCTTACGCTTCATCGGTTGGCAGGTCAAGCGGCGAGGGTGGAGGGGGACAAAACAGCGGCGTCAACAAAAGACGGGTGCTCCGGCGTCGATGCAGCCGTCAGGGGCCGAGAATAGACGTCGAGGGCTGAGTCAGCCTCGCAGCAACAAGCCACAGAGGCAGGAAGAGAGGCAGAAATGCATACTTGCGAGGTGGCCAGATACAAAGCGAAGTAGGAGGCGGAAACAGAGAGGGAAAACAAGCCCAGCTTCCCGTTAAGTTGGGGATTGTAAAAAGATCCCCGCTGTGACTCGTTTGGCCGGTCGCCGTTTGACTCCGTGACCCCGCTATTGACCTCGTAGCACAGAAACGCAAGAAGCCGCTTAATCACCCTGTTTACTGGAAAGTTGCTGAGATGGGGTCAGATGATGTATACGAGGCTCATGCCAACGTTTGCTATTGAGTGGGCGACACCCAAAACACCAATCAGTTGCAGCTCAACAATGGTAAATACTGAAAGTTGTCACCATACTACCGTCCCTTATTTTATCAGAATCTTTTCTTGGTTCATGCCTGAACTCGCCACCATGTTTTGTTTATTTTTTGCTCAACCCTGCTAATTAACCAATTAAAAGCCTATTTCATACAGAGATTCAGAAAAGTGGCACATTACTACGTGTAACGTTAATTTTCCATTTCTATTGCAAAGTATAAAACACTTGCAACACCACAAGCGAAGGAGAAGTGCGTATGTGGTCTGATATTACCTCGGAAGGCCAAAAATATGCGGGTAGTCACAGAACAGCACAAATGGAGAGAGCTGTCTGTCGGTCAGCGATTTTTGCTCTCAACACAACAGGACAGACGTTTTGAGTCCCGGGTGATAATGTACATACGTCGCCTTTGGATACTAACTCTGAAGCTGGAAAAATTCACGGGAAACCTTTTGACTCTCCTAAAAAACAGTTGTAGATACTTGGCTTCATAATACAAAGTAACAACGGGGAGATTCACATCACAACCGTACTGTAAGCCACCTCGTCCACCAATTAACTGGATGTCGGCCAGCGGGAAAATGTTGACGTAGTTATACTGCATCCATCGTAATAAATAATACAATATATTGCAGCAGATATTTTACTGCAACTACTGCTAGATACAACAAAATTCAACGGGTTCTTTCCTTGCCCTTCTACTTCACCACTGAGTTTTGTGAAAATCAGTTTGGTTACCGCTTTTGTCATGTCACCTCACGCTGTTGACTGGAGAGTGCACGCAGGCACGCACGTTGGCCTCCATTTGGAAGCCATCTCCTGTTGCCGTGCACCAAACGTGTGCGGCGTGGAAGCTCAAAGCTCTCGGCCACATCAAGAGAAACCATCCGTCCTTGCAGCCACAAAGCTCCCCTTCCCCCCAATCCCTCGCTAGCCCCCTTTCTCAGGGCATAATAACAGAGCCATCAAATAGCCGTATTTATAATCTCCGACCAGGGCAATTTTAAAGTGGTCAGCTCCAGAGGTAAAGGAATTGTTGGCAGCAATTTGTGGTTTTCATTCTTAAAGAGGCACCATCCCAGTGGCAAATGAAATAAAGTCAGTTTCCTTTTTTTTTCCTCTTTTTTTTTTTTTTTTTAACCCACTTGTCAATACCAAAGCTGGCTTTAGTTACGTCTTTGGCTCTCTTCTGATAGCACTCTGGTAGGATTTATTTAAATTGGGCCGGGCAAAGATTACATTATTATAATTCTGCTCCATGTTTGCGCGGCGCCGAAATTGGTGCATTTATCAATTTCCCAGGCGTAGTGATTTAATAGCACACTGGTGCAATGCGATCATGTGAAAGCAATTATTAATCATCCCGGATGAGGGGTAGCTCGTCTCCACTTTAAGGTAAACTTGACGAAAAGACAAAAAGCTCTTAGAACGCAACAAATAAACTTAAGAACCACTCAGCGAGAAGAACCAGCAGACATTGGGATGTTTCATCTGGCGATTAGCGTAGCGGCTAAAGAAAAACGGCGTCCCCCCCCCGCCAGTTTCCAGCCTCCTGTCAGTCGACAATCGCCTGACGCCATGGTCACGACATCCTGCTTTCGCTATACGTTGCGATCGGATGACTCTCGAGGGTGCTTCGAGTATGATGAATGTAGTAGCGTGTGAGGAGTGAGTCTTTTTTTGGTGTCAGTCTTGGCCTTGACGCAGCAGCTCTGTGTGTGCCGTTTGTAGTATCACACGGCGTTGAGAGGAACACTGTGTGACGATAGCAACCATTTGAAGGCAGATGTTTTATTTTGTGTGTATGGGTGAGCAGCTTTAAATCATTACATTTTAAATCAATATTTCAAAATTACGTACATTTTGTTTTTCGCGCATAGGGGGTGACCAGCTTTTAAAACTGGAGTCACAACATTTATCATTTATTTTGATCTTCATAGCGTTGGCTGAGGCCATCACTTTTCATCACGGGACAAATAAAAAGAATACAGCACTTCCTTTTAATCAAAAGACTTCGACCAATTTTATTTACTTGATCTATGCCCATGATAATTTACCATTACACACATTGAAAGCAATGAGTCCCAATCAACAAAATTCCATAACATGGCTAATCAGACCATGGAATTGGTCTGAAGATGGTCATACACTGTACGAATTAAGCCTGTTTCAAATCCAGTATATTTGCTCTACTAACTATTATTCTCATGTTATCCATCCCCAAAATATCCTCCAGTACAATTGTTTATTCATCTGTTGCATCGTCTTTGCTGTACATATTTTCCGACAAGTGAATACTGTGTTTTATAGTTGTATCCTCTTGTCCACAGGTGCGAATGGATGCATAATGGAACCAACAGCGTCTAACCTTCACTTAAAATATTCTGACATCTGGAGTATCACGACTGCACCACAACTCGAAGCAGCTGCATCTATAGGTCAATCATTCAATTATATATTTATGTTTTCTCTCTCTCTTTCTACTGTAAATGGAAATACTGCTGAATATTTCAAATGGCAATGCCGTTGTTTATTGATGCTGCTGCCTATGACGGATTTTGTGTGCGATACGGCATTATTAACTGGTGCCCCCTTTCATCTCACCATTCTTTCTTTTGTCTCGGCGGCCCTAAGGGGTTGTGCTCACGCATGCCGCCGTGCTAATCAGCCGTCCTGATATGCAAACGAGGCTTTTTCGCACATGTGCGCTCGCTGAGCTGAATACATCAGGGGACAGCTGCCGAGATGGACGTTAAAGCTTTTGGACTTGAGGATAATACCTGATTTGGCCTAACAGAGGGGGCTGAAGAGCCGTTGGCCAGAGTCCACTGCCATGTGAGCAGGAAGGAAACCAGGCTTTATAAACTCCTCAACAACTTCCTGTTAGACATCTGCAAATCACAAAAGGATCTCCAAGTGTGTGCATTTGGAAGCCAACCGTGTCTGTGTGTGTGTGTGTGTGTGTGTGTTTGTACCAGAAAAGCAGAGGATGTTATCAACATGGGAGCAATGAGTGACAAACGGCGTCCCACAAGGGCCCGGCGAGAGCCCCCTGGCACATGTCCAGAGTGCAAGACAAGAATGGAGCCCGATGGAAGGCAATCATGAGTCAATTACACTGAACACTGCCAAAAACATGATGCCCTTTTATACGTTGCAAAAGCAGTGATTTATCAACATGTTGGGAACTTCTGACCTGAGATATGCGCTTTCAAGCCACAAATATTTTGCCAAGGTTGCCTTGCCTCACCTGTACAACTTTACATCATGAGAAAAGAGCATGAGAGCGGTGAGGGAGTGTGGCGTTAAGGCACTTACACAATACACTTGGTTTTCGTGAAGTTCACCACGCCTGTCCGGCGCAACCATGTCCATAGTTGGGACTGGTTGCTAAGGTATCGAACAGGAAGTAGCCTGGTGCCTTTTCCCACTGGTTTGGACATAAAGTAGTTACAACGGAAAGTTTTGCTTTTAATGAGGAGATGTGACGTAAGTGAAGCATGTGTGGCAGTAAAATAATTATTCTGTATTGTTAAAAAACAAAATCTGATGTTATTTTCAGGCCATACTGCCCAGCCTTAACAGAAATTTGAGGATGCGATGAGTGACGAAGGGCCCGATGGGAGTCTCCCGGCACACGTGCACAGTGCAACCTCCCACTAAAAACGTATATAAAACTCCCGGGTAGTTTTTCAAGCTCTGACTCTGGCCACTTGGCCCAGTGTCAAGCGGAGCCCCCACTGGCGACCACGCCTGTCCGTCATCCTGCCACAGAGGGCTTCCCAATTAATGTAGCGATTGAACACAGCATATCATAATGAACACAGAGAGCCCTGTTTTTTGGCCTTGTTATTTTTGGGCGGCGTTAAGGATACGTGGAATATTTATAGGTGAAGGCCGTTATTAAAATGCATGAGAACGAATTTAAAAAAAATAAGAAATGCAAGGGCACTCAAATGGGTCCTGGAATGTTTGGAGAAGGGATTTGGGGTTTGATGTGTTTTCACAGCACCGCCGTCAAATTTATCACTTTCACTTTTTGTTGCCTCGTTTCATCGTGCAGGACGTTTTTACTCCTGAGATTTTTTCACTTTTTCATAAGCAGTCCCACCCGGCTGACTCTAAAGAGTTAAGCCTCTTTCCAAGGAGAAGTACGGCGTTCACTTTCTCCCACCGGGTGATGACATGGATGTCTTTTTCCACTACTGACTGCTCGAAGCTCAGAGGCTAGTTTTTCCTCCTGCCGCGAAGGGGATCTGTATCACTCTGACAGCCAGGTAGACGAAGTTAATGCCTCTCCATTAGTTAACTCTCGGCCGCGCCTAATGCCACCTCCCTGGACGTCATAAATCTCATTCTCTGAGTGTTGCTCAGATCTGAGCCAAGCTGATTTATGGTTACAACTTCTTGCAGACTTTTCATCCTTTATCCTGCTTTATTGCCCCCCCCCCCCCCCTTTCCGGCCTTTGCTCACTTTTTAACGCTCTGCTCACCGGGTGCCTGGACTCTGAATTAGCGCCAACGCTAGCCAACAAACACACAGGCTCGCACAGGAATATGATCTCCTTCTAAGGGAGTCTAAATTGGTTGTGGCATCCTTTATGGCACTGGTGTCAAACTCAAGGCCGTCGGGCCAGCTCTGGGCTTAATGTGGCCTGCGAAAACCTGGAAATAAGTCATGTCATGTGCAAGCTATCCATAAATTTGTTGATAAAAAGGTATATTGTCATACGAGTGTAAATTCAAGTAAATCACTGTATGATCTATAGACGTAAACCTACTCATGCTTTTACGATGCCTCAAACAACAAAAAGGGGACAGGGTCACTTTTGCAGTCACCTCGTGGCATTTTATAAGATACAGTAAAAACCCGTATATTTGCGGTCCGGCATCCACAGATTTTTTTCCCAGTAGCTATCCCACAATATTCACCTCAATGTTTGTAATTTACTCACCTAATCGCTGTCCTGCAGCTCAAAAAGCTGTAACAGTAGTTGCTTTGGTGCCATCTAGCGACATTTATAGGCATTGCAATTTTTAAGCGGGGACATCAATTACTCCAGATGTTTGCTATTCGCAGCAGGGCTCGGTCCCCATCTGCCCCGTTCACTGTATTGCTCACTAAATTTGCTGACGTCTTGTGTGCATTGCTCTTGATTTGACCTCAAAGTCTTTGACATTTTGTTTGACCTCCATCCATCTCTTTTGTATGACGTTTTACCCTCATCAGAGGCACTGGTGTTTTGCAGCCTACACCGGCCCACTTTTCCTGCGAAGCTTCGATGCAGAGATTTTGCTTCTACCCCCCCAATCAAATTATTCGAGTTACACTAATATCTAGTCTATAGCTAAAAATAGTACTGACAAAAATAGAGTAAAACAACTCACATTAGGGATCATGAGATTTGATCCTTAATCTTCCTTCAACTCAAAATTGTACAACTTTTTTTGTGGGTGCTCGTCGCTCAGTTTTGTAGGTTCATGCCACATGCGCAATGAACGCACATTTGAGTGTTAAAGGCAGCTCACGTCGAACAGAACGTGTTTTGCAAGTGGATGTCAATGTGGTAAAAAAAAATGTTTTAAACAAAATAAAACAAGGTATCGCAGCACAGTGGACAACGGGTTGGCAACTGCGCCTCATAGTTGAGAGGTCAGGGGTTCAAATACGTGCGCCGGCCTTCTTGTGTGGCGTTAACTGAAGACTCCAAATTGCCCAAAGGTGTTAATTTGAGACAGTTTCTCTATTTGTGCCCTGCGATTGGCTGGCAACCAGTTCAGGGTGTACCCCGCCTCTCACCCAAAGTCAGCTGGGACAGGTTCCAACATACCCGCAACCCTAGTGAGGATTAGCGGTACAGAGATTGGAAGAATAAAAACAAGGTATCCATCTGTTTGTTAGAAAAAAATATATACTGTCATACAAAAACAACTAAAAGTTTATCATATGATGAAACTGAAATAAAGTAAAACTATTACTACTTTGGAATTGCTCATGAGACTCGCAGACGTGACGCGTAATGTCACATTTGATGATTTGGACTCCCAAGTTTTGTTTAACTTTTGACTTTTGTTTTTTTGAAAATTTGGCTTGAATACCAAGTTTTACACCCTTGCTTAAGGACAGTGGTTATTTTGGCAGAAAACAACCTGGCAAAACATCATAACGAGGGCTGCAGAGGCAAACTGCAGTGTAGAGACTTGGCCTCTCACTCCATCATGCATTTTGATCACATCGACCCCGACCTCGCCTGAGGAAGTGAGCATGCAGATTTACTGCGGTGGACTGCGAGCCAATGCTTTTGATGGCGCTGTAACTGCACGAGCACTTGATGCACTTTCCAGATTATTTCGAGCGGCGCTGGAACGGAGGAACTGTGCCGCACGCCGCTCAGGATTTAGGAGGTTGTAATCTCTAAATGAGGACTAGCCACTGAAAGCACGAGGCCCGCCGACACCTATTAAAGATGACATCGTGCCGCCATCATTTTCATACATTACCCTGTGTGAATAGCGTGTTTTTTCTCTTTCGCTCTGTACTTTCTTGTTGCGCCCTGAAGAGCCATCGGTGACTTTGAAGCACAATCCAATTGGTCAGCGCAATTCAAAACCCTAAAGGCGCTGTAGAGGTGTCTGTGCCCAAATGGAAACTTTTATTTGGATGTGTTTGCATTCAAAATAGTGGAGCCTTCCATGCTTCCATGTCTCCAGCTCTGCTCAGGACTGACAGAATTTGTTTACCTTTGCAGGCTTTTGGTGTACTTTTGGAACTGTGGTGGTAGGCTGGAAGGCCTTTGTAAAGTTAGGTCAGAAAGTCAGATCATTTGACATATTCACCTAAAATACTGAGATCACATAATATTGCTCAGGTACAGTATCTCAGTTTTTTCCCCATTCATGTTCCGACAAAATGACATACTGTATATAAATGCCCAACGAACGTATGTTTTACTACAACGTGTTTAAGATTTGGAATTTTTTTTTAACAAACATACACCTTCGAAAAATGTAGAAGACTAAATCGTCTTTGGTGTTTATGAAATGTACGTGAGGGCACATAGAAACAAACAACCATTCACACTCACATTCACACCTATGTGCAATTTAGAGTCTTCAATCAACCTACCACGCATGTTTTTTAGGATGTGGGAGTAAACCGTAGTGCCCGGAGAAAACCCACCCAGGCACGGGTAGAACATGCAAACTCCGCACAGGCGGGCCCGGGATTTGAACCCCGGTCCCCAGAACTGTGAGGCAGATATGCTCTGCTATTCTTACTCTGTAAATGCAAAAAAAATTTCCCACAAGAAAACCCATCACACTGCACATCAAGACACAAAGAAAACATTCCAAACTTTAATCCATATTGCAAAAAGGTAACAGGAAAGACGGCTGGATTGAAAATTTGCACGTAACGCCAAGCTGCTATTGCGCCTGACTTGATATACGAGCGATCGTATGGTTTCGATTTCAACGCAAAAAAAACAACCGCGCTTAAAATGCATCAGTTGCAGCTGAGTGTTGAAAAGCCATTACACATTTCTCAGCGGTATATGACGTTGCCTCCTTTCCATGATAAATGTTGCTAGTTGTGTGTCCAACAATAATCTACAACAATGGCCATTTATATTCAAGGGGGGACTGAAAGGTAGGCAGCATAAAACAGATTTATACCGACTATTGTGTTAATACATTACCCTTTATGAGTGCATGTCTCAATTTGCGTCCCCCTTTGATATTTGGTGACCTCCAGTATTTGTGGGTCCCAGTGGAGAAACACTATCATGGATCCTGTAAATCATTGTCACAGCTTCTTGACGGAGTGAATAGCCAAATAAAATTAAGTTACTGTAAACTGCATTTTTTTTTTTAAACATTGGCCTGGCCGTCACTTTAATAACACACTGTGAGGTTTGTTGACGTTTAATATAAATACGTTAGGTTCGCTGAAGATCGCCTTCAATGTTTACGAAAACAATGATGATGTTGATGACTCAACTTTATTTTAGAGCACTTTAAAAACAACCGCAGCTGTAACAAAGTGCTGTACATAAAAATAAATAATAGTAAATAAAATAAATTCAAATTTTATTAAAATGCACAAGAGCAACCTTTACATTGACATTTAGCGTACGAAATGTTTTTGTTGTTCACATAAACGTACGTAATCTTATTGATATTCACGAAAACATTTGTGAAGCACAGTGACAACTTAATAGTCTATGACGTTTACAATAACACATACTAAGCTCACTGCAGACTACATCAGCAAAAATGTTTCCAAAAATACACTTGAGCCTAAATTGTCTGACATTTACAAATACACTAAGTTAGTTAAAGACTCTAAACTCACCTGTTCAACATTGCTTTTAAGTAGATGATATTAACTCTAACTGCATTTTAACTTTTATCATTTTTTAAAACTCTTTTGAACATTTAACTCCTATTTCTGTTTTAACGTCTGAATGATTGTTTTTTTTTGGGGGGGGGGGTCATTTTTAAATGGCATCTTTTAACTTTCTTATTTTATTTTTCTATTTTAATCTCTCTGTTTTGCATTGTGCAATACAAAGAAACTTGCCTTGCCTAAATTGTCTTTGGTGTTTACAATGTGTGGTTCATTGACGGTAAAATTATCTTCAAAAACAGGCTGAGATACTTTGAAGACTCATCTTTGATGTTTAACAAAAACAAGTATGCCAGGTTAATGACTAAATGGTCTGATGTTTACAAAAACAGGCATGTGAGGTTCCTTTAACAGTAGTCTTTGAACCAAATATATGCTTTTTATAGCTATAGAACAGTGAGTATTGTGAGACAAGCCGCAAAACGAAAGTCTTTAGTGTTAATGAAAATACAGTTGAAGACAAAACCAGATGCAAAGTTAGTTGAAGAGTAAAGCGTCGGACGTTCACGAAAACATGGCTGCTTGATGACCAAATATTCATTGTTCATGAAAATACATCAATGAGGTTGGTTTGAGACTAAATCGTCTTCGATATTTATGAAATACAAAAATTCATAGGTAAGGTTTGTTGAAGATTAAATAGTCCGTTTAGGAAAACAAAATACCAACTTTCTGAAAAACTAACTCGTCTTTGTTCACGGAAAAAGCGGATGAATGATGACTGAATAGTTTTTATGAAAATACAGTGAAGTTAGTCAACGTATGAATCCTCTTAGATGTTTTCGAAAACAGATATGGTAAGTGTGTTGAAGACTAAATAACCTTCAATGTTTCCTAAAAACATACGGTAAGTTTGATGATGACCTGAGCAAGAAATTAATCTTACATATTTTTTGAATAAATGTGTTCATAGTTTTCATGTTTACAAAAACTTTACTGAAGACTAAATTGCCTTCTGTCCCCCAAAACACATGGGCGAGCCTCATTAAATCATCTTTTCTGGTAAGAAAACACTACTTTAGGTTTACTGAGACCTGAAATTGTCTCGTAAATATTCCCAAAATACACTCCAGGACACTACAGTACATGCAGATTTATTGCATGTAAAATGTGCCAAAAGGTAAATAAATATTCGGAGCCATGTAAGGAAATGCTCTTTGATTGTAGAGTGTTGGACAGAAAACGGCTGAATGATCCTCTCAGCTGAATACAACAGAGCCAAGAGTGACACATCGTACATCTGTTGGCTAATATTACTGGTTGATTTTGGCCCACCGGTGTGGAGTTTTTTGATACGACAATCACAGAGCATAAAAAGCAGACCTAAGACGTGATGTTATCGTATCCTCCGACTCCACTGTTGACACTCTCAGCGCCGTCTACGCCGCGGCGTCGCAAATGGGAGACATAGTGGAAAGTTAATAAACAACGACTTTCATTTTCATTACAGCGCCACGCCTGTCCTTGGCGACATTCCCCTTCCTCGCGCTTATCGTAATATTGCACAATCCGACGAAAAGGAGGCCCTGTATCAACCACCGTTATCGGAGAATCTGAAGAATATTTCCCTTCCAACATCAGTTAAGGGTATCAAAATTCTCACAGGGGTCGGAATTTTGGTTTCAGTCACCAACAGTGTTGAATTGAGCGATCGATTTCAGTAGGTCCAAAATGACTGTCCAAACTCTCTGGTGGTGCCGGTCAAACGGTCAGTGTGAAAATAAGAAACTGAATTTTGTGCACACGGCAGACTGTCAATTCAGTGGTCAAGCTTTACCGCAAATGACCGATTTAGACGAGATTATTACCAGACGAGAGAATCTCGTTGACTAAAGACTCATTCCACAGACAGCCTGGGCGCTTTAATGCGTAACGCAGAAGTGTGAGCTGTCAAACAGACTGTGTGTGTACATTAGCATCTGTTCATCTGACAACTACTGCATCTGCAGGACATCATATGTTGACCGACGGGCTGCGAGTTCATTCCAGTACAAAAAAAAAAACACACACACACACACTGCGGTTACTCCTCATTCAGACGCTGACCGCCATCAACAACCCCCTTCGTCACCCCAGGGTGGCTGGGTAGTCACGCCCTCAGCTACAGGCAGCCAGCCAAGAGCCCTGAAATACGAGGTGTAGGTGAGGTGAGCGGGGGTTACATATCGCTTGGTTTATCATACACAAAATGTCCCGAGTGTGACCATTCTTCCCGGTGATGGGGGGCACGGCCGAGAGCCGAAGGGTAAACACGTGTGCTGATAGAGATGAGGCGGCGGAGATGGAGGCTACACTACAGCCATTGTGCTATGAGGTTTGCTGTAGTAAACAAAAACCGTGCCCCTCCTCAAAGGTAAAAACAACAGCAATCATAATAATTAAAGTTGGACCAACCTTTTCACAGCGACTCCATGAAATGATCATCCAACGTTGACATCATGCTCTCCCCACATTAGACGGCATCGGGGGAAAAAAACTTTGTGTTTTAGCATTTAGTAGTTCGACAAGGTTTGAGCCCTGGCATTGACCCAAAATGGCTGATTTCCTGTTGAATTTCACGCATGGCTGCTTGAGACCTTTTAGAGCATTCTGTTATGATGGGCATGTCCACTCAATTTCAGAATCAGAATCCTCTTTATTGTCATATCCATTCATGAAACTTTTCTCAGGGGCTAATATTTTCAAACTTTCCAAGGGGCACTCCTGAGTGACGTTTGGGGAGGTCAAGTTCAGACCCTTAAAAAATTGTTTTTTTAAATTTCACCAGAATACATGGACTTTCAAAAATTGTTGAGTTTTCGGACATGTCGAGATGAACTGTTAATAGGCGACACCCTTTACAGCATCTTACTAGCCCTCGCTTGATCCACCATCAAAGCGTTATCTGCATGTGTTTTCTTTTCTCTTTGGCTTTAATGAGACACTTATTCCAGACCGCATTAAAAGAAAATTGGGATAGGAGAATGGTAACTAGGCTTTACTTAGTTAGGTTAGTTTCATGCTGTTATCCATTTTTTGGGGTAGGTTTTAGTTTCCTCTTTCTTGTCCCATTTGTTCCCATTGGCTTGATGGGACTCTCAGCTAGAGTGGTAAATGTATTATCCAACAAAAGCATGCATCACCACATTTTGGATTTTTTTTTTTTTTTTCAATTATCAAAAACTTTTGTTATGTTAGATAAAAACAAACAAATAATTTAGCAATAAATACTTTTCACTGGACAATAACTAAATGTCCCAGGTAAATCAAGCACTAAAAACCCCTTTACAAAATGAGAGACAAATAACTAGATAGATACAATCTCAGTATAAATGTAAATAAATATCTCACAACCATTTATATCTTTACAACACAATCTTCATTCTCAAGATTTTTTTTCAGACGAGGGTATTGATAAGTTAGGTTAAAACATGACTCTGCCGAGGTGTTTGTTTTAAATCATTTTGACTTACAATGTTGTATGTGTGTGGTCAAAAGGCCAAAGCGCAAAAAGAAAAACATTTTTTTCTTAACTCACAGACAGCATTTGTGTGGACAAGAGCCCTTGGAGCCATGTGTCATTGTAAAATATGTTTAATATGACTAATTGCATTCAATTAGAAATCTGTCACTTCATACCTTATTTGGAATCGATGGATGTTTAAATTATTACTCAAGCTTTGTTGATCTGGGCTGGTGATTGGGGAAAAATAGCTGTGTCATGGCTAAGGTAACACAGCAATGGTGGCTAGGGGCTATAAAGTGGGAACATGGCTCCCTCCCAGACTCCACTTCGAGGTCTTTTAACGCCTCTGCCTTGTTTTCTTGGTCGGATAAAAATTGCAAAATCGAGGAAAAGTCAGGAGAGATAGCGAGAGCAGAAGGGAAGCTCGAGTCAGACTTCCTCGGAGAAGCTGCCAGCCTCACATAAACACGGCAAACTTGTGGAAAGTTTCACGGCCCTCGGGAGGATCCCCTTCTCCCCACGCTCCTTTTATTTACGTCTATGTGGCCCACGACTCTCTTGTCCTGTTTTAGGAAAAATCGCCCGCCGGTGACGGCGTGCGCCGCGACGGCACTAAAAAGTCGTCAATGTGACAGTCACGAGACACAAAATTCCATTTCACCTTTGTTTTAGCCAAACAGTTTAGTTGCCACTTCATCTGTCTAGTTGTAGTTCCCAAAGTTCCCGCCAGAGTTTTTGTAAGAAATTTGGCCATACCATAAAAATTCTTTTAAAAACATTCCCACCCTAGTTGTCACCTCAGCTTGGAACTTTATTTTGTGACAAAGGCTATGATCGCACCGCAGGTCAATTCAGATTTTTTTTCATAATGTGAACAATACAACTCCCATTTTTTCAACTTAGACCCAGGCCTCTTTCCTATGTTGATACGATGTAATCTGAAGGAGGTTACCGACTGTAAGGTAGTGGGAGGGGAGTGTGTGGCTAGACAGCATAGGATGGTGGTGTGTATGATGACTCTGGTGGCGGAGAGGAAGATTAGGAAGACAAAGGCAGAGCAGAGAACCATGTGGTGGAAGCTGAGACAGTGTTGTGCAGCTTTTCGGGAAGAGGTGAGACAGGCTCCGACAGGACAAGACAGGAGGAGCTTCCAGAAGACTGGACCACTACAGCCAAGGTGATCAGAGAGGCAGGCAGGAGAGTACTTGGTGTATCTTCTGGCAGGAAAGGAGAGAAGGAGACTTGGTGGTGGAACCTCACAGTACAGGAAGTCATACAAGGAAAAAGGTTAGCTAAGAAGAAGTGGGACACTGAGAGGACCGAGGAGAGGCGAAAGGAATACACTGAGCTGATTCATAGGGCAAAGGTAGAGGTTGCAAAGAGGCACCAAACAAGAGGCATATGATGACATGTATGGCAGGTTGGACACTAAAGAAGGAGAAAAGGATCTATACAGGCTGGCCAGACAGAGAGATGGAGATGGATGTGCAGCAGGTTAGGGTGATTAAGGATAGAGATGGAAATATGTTGACTGGTGCCAGTAGTGTGCTAGACAGATGGAAAGAATACATCGAGGAGTTGATGAATGAGGAAAATGAGAGAGAAGAGGAAAGTGTGGTGGACCAGGAAGTGGCAATGATTAGTAAGGGGGAAGTTAGAAAGGCATTAAAGAGGATGAAAAATGGAAAGGCTCTTGGTCCTGCTGATATTCCTGTGGAGGTATGGAAGTATCTAGGAGAGGTGGCTGTGGAGTTTTTGACCAGCTTGTTCAATAGAATTCTAGTGCGTGAGAAGATGCCTGAGGAATAGTGGAAGTGTGCTGGTGCCCATTTTTAAGAACAAGGGTGATGTGCAGAGCTGTGGGAACTATAGAGGAATAAAGTTGATGAGCCACACAATGAAGTTATGGGAAAGAGTAGTGGAGGCTAGACTCAGGACAGAAGTGAGTATTTGCGAGCAACAGTATGGTTTCATACCTAGAAAGAGTACTACAGATGCATTATTTGCCGCCAGGATGTTGATGGAAAGGTACAGAGAAGGTCAGAAGGAGCTACATTGTGTCTTTGTAGATCTAGAAAAAGCCTATGACAGAGTACCCAGAGAGGAACTGTGGTACTACATGCGGAAGTCTAGAGTGGCAGAGAAGTATGTTAGAATAATACAGGACATGTACGAGGGCAGCAGAACAGCGATGAGGTGTGCTGTAGGTGTGACAGACGAATTTAAGGTGGAGGTGGGACTGCATCAGGGATCAGCCCTGAGCCCCCTCCTGTTTGCAGTGGTGATGGATAGGCTGACAGAAGAGGTTAGACTGGAATCCCCGTGGACCGTGATGTTTGCAGATGACATTGTGATCTGGAGTGAAAGCAGGGAGCAGGTGGAGGAACAGTTAGAAAGATGGAGGCATGCACTGGAAAGCAAAGGAATGAAGATTAGCCGAAGTAAGCATGAATAAGAGGGTTGGTGGGGGAAGAGTGAGACTAAAGGGAGAAGAGATAACAAGGGTGGAGGACTTTAAATACTTGGGGTCAACCGTCCAGAGCAATGGTGAGTGTGGTCAGGAAGTGAAGAAACAGGTCCAAGCAGGTTGGAACGGGTGGAGGAAGGTGTCAGGTGTGTTATGTGACAGAAGAGTGTCTGCTAAGATGAAGGGCAAAGTTTATAAAACAGTGGTGAGGCCAGCCATGATGTACGGATTAGAGACAGTGGCACTGAAGAGACAACAGGAAGCAGAGCTGGAGGTGGCGGAAATGAAGATGTTGAGGTTCGCTCTCGGAGTGACCAGGTTGGATAAAATTAGGAATGAGCTCATCAGAGGGACAGCCAAGGTTTGATGTTTTGGAGACCAAGATAGAGAGAGCAGACTTCGATGGTTTGGACACGTCCAGAGGAGAGAGAGCGAGTAAATTGGTTGAAGGATGATGAGGATGGAGCTGCCAGGCAAGAGAGCTAGAGGAAGACCAAAGAGAAGGTTGATGGATGTCGTGAGGGAAGACATGAGGGAAGTTGGTGTTCAAGAGGAGGATGCAGGAGATAGGCTTACATGGAAAAGGATGACGCACTGTGGCGACCCCTAAAGGGACAAGCCGAAGGAAAAAGAAGAAGATCCAATGCGAGTGCAGTATGGATGCACAGGTCGCGCTCGTCCGACCTATTCATCATCAAAAGGCGACAAACGTCCCAACTGTTCGACGAAACTGGCACGTAATGGCGGATGAAGGAGCAGAAAACAGTCAGTGGTGAAAAGAAGATGCTTTAGAACGGATACAAATATGTTGACTGCTCAGTTCAACAACAAAATCCTTGAAATTGTCACGAAAGCATCATGAGACCTACTACATGCGGGACCATATTTACTTCCGTAAACACAAGGCGACTCGTGTTTGTGCGCATGCACAACGTGACGTCGGGTTTTGTGCGTATCCGTGTCACATCAGGAGGGGATGGGGAAATTGAACGTCTCCAGGGACCCTGACGATTTTGGGGGGGAAATATAAGTTCATGCACACTATATTATTATTATTATTATTAATACTTTCCCTCATTGGATGAATAAAGTATTCATCTATCTATCTATATTTATTTGTATTTACTTTATATTTGCATTTTGGATGTCAGGGGGTTTGTTTCAGGTGCTAATAAACATCAGCAAAGTGAAGTTGGATATGGATCACTTGATAGCCAAACAATCTGATACAAAACTGAAAATGGACAGAAGCTCTACCGGACTAACCTGAGCCTGACTTCATCGAAATACACCGATCTATGACTCGTGTGTTTCATGCAGGCTGTTTCTGGTGATCAATAAATGCATACAGTGATTTTAGATCACTTGAAAGTACACGTAAACAGGATTGGATTGACACTAAAACTGAAATTGGTGTATTACACCTTCAGTGTAAATCCAGCGTTTGATGTCAGGCCAATGGAAATGGGAGAAGGAGCCAGAAAAGTGGTCAATGGCACCCAGGCCTCACACAGTGTCGGACCGGTACCATATCTAACAAGGGCAACATCGCCATCTGCAGGATGTGACCATAACAACTCCTTCCAACTCCTGACTCAAAAGAGTTCAAGTGGAAGTCACTCCTCAGGTGGAACTTTGACCGGTTCCTCTTGCATTTTCCCCATGAGTGGACGAGTGTCGTGTTTGTTTAGGTGACACCAACATACAGGTGCCAAAACACAACATTGCCGCCAGCTGTTTGTGAGCCATGTCACCCCCGAGCTGCCTCACTTCACCTCTGCCTGACTGGCTGATCTCACAGGAAGCGGCCAAGTGGTCGGGTTACCCAGTAGAAAATTTGAGGTTTACAAAAAAAAAAAAGTGGGGGACTGGGGGCGGCAGTTTCCTTTAATTCGACAGCTCGCCGTTGTGGGGCTTTGAAATGTCTTCATTATCAAAAGTGGTCAATTTTGTTTATATAGCATCAATTCACAACAAAAGTTATCTCTAGTACTTTACACATTAAGCTGGTCAGAACCACACTTCTCATATATAATATCTATAAAGAGTGGGTACGGAAAGTATTCAGACCCCCTTACATTTGTCACTCTTTTTTATATTTCAGCTATTTGCTAAAATCATTTAAGTTGATTTTTTTCTACATTAATGTACACACAGCACCCCATATTGACAGAAAAAAACATATTTTTGAAATTTCTGCAGATTTATTAAAAAAGAAAAACTGAAATATCACACAGCCATAAGTATTCAGACCCTTTGTATTTCAGTATTTAGCAGAAGCACCCTTTTGAGCTAATACAGCCATGAGTCTTTTTGGGAATGATGCACAGTTTTTCACACCTGGATTCGGGGATCATCTGCCATTCCTCCTTGCAGATCCTCTCCAGTTCTGTCAGGTTGGATGGTGAACGTTGGTGGAGAGCCATTTTCAGGTCTTTCCAGAGATGCTCAATTGGGTTTAAGTCAGGGCTCTGGCTGGACCATTCAAAAACAGTCATGGAGTTGTTCTGAAGCCATTTCTTTGTTATTTTAGCTGTGTGCTTAGGGTCATTGTCTTTTTTTAAGGTGAACCTTCGGCCCAGTCTCAGGTTCTGAGCATTCTGGAGAAGGTTTTCGTCCAGGATATCCATGTACTTGGCCGCATTCATTTTTTCTTCAATTGCAACCAGTCTCCCTGTCCCTGGAGCTGAAAAACACACCCACAGTATGATGCTGCCACCACCATGCTTCACTGTTGGGACTGTATTGCACAGGTGATGAGCAGTGCCTGGTTTTCTCCACACATGCCACTTACAATTAAGGTCAATCATTTCTATCTTGGTCTCATCAGACCAGAGAATCTTATTTCTCACCATCTTGGAGTCCTTCAGGTGTTTTTTTAGCAAACTCCATGCGCGCTTTCATGTGTCTTGCACTGAGGAGAGGCTTCAGTCGGGCCACTCAGCCATAACGCCCCGACTGGTGGAGGGCTGCAGTGATGGTTGACTTTCTAGAACTTTCGCCCATCTCCGGACTGCATCTCTGGAGCTCAGCCACAGTGATCTTTGGGTTCTTCTTTACTTCTCTCACCAAGGCTCTTCTCCCCCAATTGCTCAGTTTGGCCAGAGGGCCAGCTCGAGGAAGGGTTCTGATCATCACAAATGTGTTCCATTTCAGGATTATAGAGGCCACTGTGCTCTTAGGAACCTTAATTGCAGCAGAATCTTTTTTGTAACCATGGCCAGATCTGTGCCTTGCCCCAATTCGGTCTCTGAGCTCTTCAGGCAGTTCCTTTGACCACATGATTCTCATTTGCTCTGACATGCACTGTGAGCTGTAAGGTCTTATACAGACAGGAGTGTGGCTTTCCTCATCAAGTTCAATCAGTATAATCAAACACAGCTGGACTCCAATGAAGGTGTAGAAACATCTTAAGGATGATCAGAAGAAATGGACAACACCCGAGTTAAATATGGGTGTCACAGCAAAGGGTCTGAATACTTATGGCTGTGTGATATTTCTGTTTTTCTTTTTTCATAAATCAGCAAAAATTTCAACAATTACGTTTTCTTTCCGTCAATATGGGGTGCTGTGTGTACATTAATGAGTAAAAAAAATAAACTTAAATGATTTTAACAAACGGCTGCAATATAACAACGACAGAAACATTTAAGGGGGTCTGAAAACTTTCCGTACCCACTGTATGTATATAATATATAAGAAACCCAATAGAATCCTCAACAAGAGAGAACGATGGACACAACAACAGCTGTATTAACAACAGTAATAGCCCCATGATGGCAACAACAACAATAGTGGTCCACTCCCCACACCACTATCCCTGGCCTGACCACTAGGCACAGCATTTATCATTTGTTTTAGCATTAACTTGTCCTAAAGACCTACTATAGTTCAGCTTAATAGACTGTAACCCCAAAGTTCAATGCTCCTGACGCTGTACAATATGAACATTTTAAGAAAAATATTTCTCTAAAATGGAACAAAACACAATACCTCATTGTACCTTACGAGGCCTAAGAATATACACGGCAGTCACAAGACGTTATATGGACTCGTGTGCCAACACTTGAACGTCACCATATAACTTGTCACATACGGTCCCTATGTGGAATGTCACGTGACCAAACTGAAAACATGTTGGTGAACAACTTCCTGTGTGCGCATTGATAACGACGACAACTATGGACAGATGACATGATGGCTTGAACCCAAACTAAAGTACTGTGTTTTATTGTTTTTCTATGTAAACAAAGAGCACTTAAAATTATAAATTAATTAAATTAAATGTGTGAGGGGAACCTGCGAGATGACCTTCCCTTTTATTCTTTTTACTATTAATATTGGTTCACCTCTTAAGAAACTTATATAATCATTAAAACTGTTAGTGATTTCATGAGGGCAAAGTTTTTATTTGGGAAATACGTTTTTATTTTAATTTTAGTGGTTTAGAATTTAAATTATTATTTTTTAAATCAGACAATGTTAGCAGCTTTGCTAGGTTTGTTGCAGACAGCACAATTCAGTATTGTTCACAATGTGGATGGCTTGAAGTACCAAAAAAACAAAAACAAAGAAAACAGTAAAAGACACAACCCTTCATTTCACATTCCTTGCTTATTCAGTGACATCCAAACTAAACACGGCCCCCCACAGCCCACACAGCTACGCCAGACAAACTGTCCGCTCCCTACTTGTCAGGACGCAGGGGGGAAAAGGCATACACTCAGTTAGGCGCCGATGATATTCTGCAAGTTGTTTTCATAACGTGGAGCTTCACAGTGTCAAGTGTCTTCAAGTGTCGAGGTGGAAAATTGTAAGCGACAACATTTTGAAAAGGTCTAACTTTTGTGACAAAATGGCTATACTTTAACGTCTAATAATGAGAGAAGTATACAGTGGGACCAAAAAAACTAGAGAAAACAGCTCAGCAGCTGAAACTGTCAACTAGCTATCTTGACTCAATACCATCTGACTTTTTCAAAACTCTTGTGAGATCAGTACTGGCCGATTTACAACAAATAATCAATTGCTCACTTCAGTCAGGCGAGTTTTCCAAGGCTCTTAAAGTAGCTGTCGTTAAGCCTCTTCTAAAAAAAAAGAGAAAACTGGATGCTTCCATGTTAGCAAACTATAGACTCATCTCAAACCTCCCCTTCATAACCAAGATTATCGAGAAAGTGTTTTTTAATCAACTCGGCAATTATTTGAACTTAAATAGACAACAAGTTCTGGTCTTGTTGGATTTCAGTGCGGCTTTTGATACAGTAGATCATAACATATTGCTGAACAGGTTGGAAACGTGGGTAGGACTAAATGGAACAGTCGTTAAATGGTTCAGGTCCTACCTGGAGAAAATGAGTGGAAGTGTTCAATCTCATCAAATGGCAATGACATATGGGGTCCCTTAAGTGTCAGTTCTTGGACTCCTTCTGTTCAGCCTGTATATGCTACCCTTTGGTCAAATTCTTCAGAACCTCAATATCGACTATCATAACTATGCAGATGACACACAGTCATATCGAGCAGTGTCTCTGGATGGCAACAGTTCAATTGAGCTGTTGTGTTACTGTCTAAAACAGAAACACCTGGATGAGCCAAAACTTTTTTCAATCAAATCACAACAAAAACAAGATAATAAAAGAGGGTTGTTGTTAGTACCTGGAGTCACTCTCTTTAAAGACCAGGGACCAAGTCCGCAACCTTGATAGACTCCTACCTTACTTTGAACAGTCATATCAAATCAATTACTAGAACAGCCTTCTACCAGCTGAAGAACATATCCCGAGTGAAGGCTTGCTTGTGCCAAGCAGACCAGGAGATTCTCATCCATGCTTGTATCTCAAGTAGACTTGACTATTGTAATGGTCTTCTAACTGGACTCCCCCAAAAGAGCGTTATAAAGCTGCAGCTCGTTCAGAATGCTGAAGCTCGGGTTCTGACCAGAACAAAGAGATCAAAACATATTACTCTATTTCTAAAGTCTCTACACTGGCTCCCAGTCAACCTTCGAATATACTGTAAAGTTCTGCTACTGCTCTATAAATCACTAAATGGTTTAGGTCCTGAATACATTAAAGACATGCTAATGGCATATAAGCCCAGTAGGTCTCTGACATCTGCCAACTAAGATCAGATAACGAACCATAGAGTCCATGTTAAAGCAGCATTTAGCTTCTATGCTGCAGGCAAATGGAATAAGTTGCCAATAGAATTGAAGTCAGCACCAAGTGTCTTTAAGTCCAGGTTAAAAAGGCTCATGCTTTTTAGAACATTTCCACTTTTAAATCACATCTCCTGTTGTTTTTGTTTGTTTTTAATTTGATTTATTCTCTTTGTTTTCAAATGTTTTAAAGCTGCTTTTTATTTTTCTATTTATTTTGAAATGCTTCTGATCATGTAAAGCACATTGAGTTACCTTCTGTATGAACTGCGCTACATAAATACATTTGCTTTTCTTTAAGAGACAAGTATAATTTGTTCCGTGACTGAACACAAAACAATCGTATCTCAAATCATCTTTCCAAAATGAGATGAATGGAAATACAATTAATCATATTTATAGCTCCCCCCCCAAAAAAAATGTGCGGCTGTTGTGTTGAAAGTATGTGTCACTGACATAAACACCCATTTTTCACAATTAAGTGTCGCCATCTGTCGATATAATAGGTTAATTTGTAGTTGGTAGAAATCGAACAAGCTCATCTTTGAATCACCTTAAAATGGCTGCAAGTTGTTTGCAAAACGTGGAGCTTCGCAAGTCAAAGCGTCATCAAGGCAGAGATTTTATGTTTTGCTTCCAATTTAACAAATATAAAAGCCATCTAGTACAGGACTGCTATCCCTTGGCAGGCTACCCTCAAGTTAGCTCTTAAGGAAGGGGCCTAAAGAGACAGACTAAAAAGTATTTTTTGCACAAAAAGATCAAATGAATTTTTGTTCCACTACGAATCATGCAACGCTCAATTCCGCCAAAGTCCCTGCATAAAAAAAGCAATAAGCATAATAGCCCCCTTCTACATTTGTCCAGAAAAATATGGCGCTGGTGCAGTGTTTGTATTATTTAAGAGGATCCAGACATGGAGCCAAATGTGACTCCAATTCCAAGCAAAAGAAACAGTCCTTAAATGTACTGAAGACACAAGCTGGTGCCATGCCCAACACTGAAATCATGGACTGTGTACTGCAGTATTTCACGGCAATAATACTGCAATTACACGCCGAGGGGGAGAATGTGCATTACGGAACGTGGCTCAGGAAACGGCCTAAGCTTTTCTAACCACTAGAAAGAAACAAGCTGGGCCGCCAAAATGCCATTATAGAGCCTGTTTCTATAAGGGTGAAGCCTCATTTGTTAGCATCGCATATCTAAATAGCATCTGAAAACTGGCTAGTGCTGATTACGTGGTAGCTCCGGAAACGTTTTTGTGCCCAATTGAGCATTTTTGGCCTGGATGATCAAAAAGCATCTGATTCTGATTCTGAAAAACCTGATGAGGTATCCCATCTGTGAGGCTGGATTTACACTACACGGGTCAAGTGACCTAATTATGAGGAGCACAATTTGGACATTTGGTTTTAACGTGACAGAATGTACAGAGTCGGTCCTTCTACATAGGACTGGAGCAACGGAATTTAAATGGTGTCTGGCCAGTGGCGTTTATCTGTTTTAGTCATCAGGTCTGAACACAACAGGCGAAATTTGACAGAAACGTCGAAAGGGTTTCAAACATGTAAGATGATACGAGATCGCATTCGGAGCGCCAGACTGCTGATGCTCGCCAAAGTTCTGCTAATTCAGATCTTTGTGCTAACGCAGGGCAATGGGATAAGGCACCTGGCTGCTGCTCCAGACAGACTTCACAAGTTTTCATTATCCAGAGAGTCCTCAGCCCCTTTCACACTGCATGTCAAAGTCGGCTTTTCCTACCCATGTCGTTGGTCTGTGTGAAAGTTTGGCACTCAACACTAACCTCTCCCCTTGGTGTTGGGTTCAAAGCAATGGTCACTTAAGACAACTCACATTTTGTGAACCTGAATCTTGTAGGAAAAGCTTTTGCAGGACCCCGGAAATGGCCGAAAATGACACTAACATGGCCACTTCAGTCCAAAATGTTCGACGTTCTGTCTGTTTTGGCCATGGGCTTTTGAGACTTTTTTTTGTGGGTCTGCTTGTGACAGACAAGTGGGTGACTTTTGATTTCCTACTTTGCCCATTTTTGGACTGCCGGGAAATGGGTGTGGAGTTTTAACACCCAACAGTCATGTCTGCAACCCTGTTGTGTTGAAAGCAATGGTCGCCACGCATCAAATTATACGACCCGGGAAGCTCCATCAGAAAACTCTAAAAATGGATTCACAAAATCAGCGCTTTTGTCTGAAAGGCACAGACGAGTAAATCATTTCGACCTACGACAAACAAACATAACCTTGTCAGTACCTTTGGCCCCACTCTTCCACTGCTGTGGTGGCAGACATGGTGTGTGACGACAGCGACGTTAGCTGACCCTTGCTTCGGGCCCACCAGAAGAGCACAGTGCACAGCCGGCATTGAGCCAAGTCAAAGATTTTAACTTGCATAGACAAAAACAAAACGGTTTCGCCTTTCCTCTCCTCATTTCACCCAGTTCCTAAATATTTTTTCATCCGAAATCAAGCCTCACAACGACGACTGACGTTTTTTGGGAAGGGGTCTCATTGTTTTGTGCTGCCCTTGCAAAATTTCGGCAAAAATCCCCTTCCATACGCCCCCTCTGTCTTTCTGCCCGAGTGCTGATTATTTTGCTTTTTGCCTTTTCTTTCCTCCTAACTGTGTTATTCATCCTGTTCAGCATGTCTTAAGGCACACTTCAGAGCCCCAAATAAAATAAACAGTCATGTTTTCGCCCCCCGTCGCTACGGGCCTTGACTGCATTTACCTGGAACAATAAACAGCTGTTTCTGAGCTTGTTTATACTCATCTCCAGACATTGGCGGACAGAAGCACAACAGGAACTAGACTGCGTGTGTATGGACACGCTAGGGCTACGCCCACTGCGGAGCGTCACAGTGTTGGTGGACGCAAGCAGACCGTGATAGCACGGAGGCTGCCGGCAGCCAGCGTGGACTCCGTGTCTGGCACCAAGGGAGGTTTACCTTGGAAGCGCACCAACCATCTGCATGCTATAAGGACTCAATCGGCGGACTGACGTTGAACGAGCGAGACAAAAGCGGTCCACATACGCGAGTGTGTGTTTGTCTGACTTTGTGTATGTCTGTGTGAAGCTGTACAAGGTATGTTATAAACCGAAAATCAGGACTGACAGCTAAGGCGTTTTTGTATTTCAATGAGAGAACCAAGAAACAATTAAAGCTGAGAGGGAGCAACAATTGATGGGGCCTCGCACCCGTGCTCCAGTTGAGAGGTGCGCCGGATGAAGGAAACAGGGCATGACGGGGTGCTTTTGGACCTCTTCAGGGTGGGGCTTTCATCATTACTTCATCTTCTTCACAATACATTTGGTCAAGCTCTGATCTTGTGGATCTGAGTTACTGGAGTTTTTTTTATGGCGAGTCATCAAAATTTGTCATTGGATAGGATCTTTAGGAAGTTTGTCTTTGAAAGACCCAAAAATGTCCACTAGAAACTTATCTAAAGTGAAAAGAAGGCATGCTGTTTAAAAGATGCCAGATGCAGCATTCATGTGCAGCTGTTTTGGTGAAACTAGCAACCTAAAAACAAAATAAGAAAATAATACTAAAATACATCCATCCATCCATTTTCTGAGCCGCTTCTCCTCACTAGGGTCGCGACTAAAATACATGAATTGATTTTTCAAAGTTGAAGACACCCTTTCAGAAGAGACTGAGGCGCAATCTCTATCATATCTGTTGCAAAGTGTCTACCTTTGTGAAAGAGTGCATGAAAGAAAATGAACAAAACAAAAAATATGAAATATGGATGTAACTTGTGTAATTGAAATGCATTCCCCATCGCACTATTGTTATTTAATTTAAGACCCCTGTTGAAGGAGCCTACAATGGCCACTTGAAAACAAAATGGCCGACTTCCTGTATCTTTTCGGGCCACAAATGAAGTCCCACTTTAGGTTATGTTCTTTTGATTTTGACAACAAGTGATGAGAAAGGGGGAATTCATAGCCACTGTAGGTCAGATATTCTTTTCGTCTGAAGGATCACTTAGATCAGGTATGTCGAACTCATTTTTGTCGCGGGCCACATTGTAGTCACGGTTTCCCTCAGAGTGCCGTTGACTGTGAAACCATATAAACGTTTAGTCACCTCATAATAGTATTACATACACATAACAAATTGATGGTTTTGAAATCAGAAGTCAAGGATAATAGTTTGTTCAACTATTGTTCGAGTTACAGAAAATGCTTGCAATGTCTCAACGATACTCCATCCATCCATTTTCTGAGCCGCTTCTCCTCACTAGGGTCGCGGGCGTGCTGGAGCCTATCCCAGCTGTCATCGGGCAAGGGGCGGGGTACACCCTGAACTGGTTGCCAGCCAATCGCAGGACACATAGAAACAAACAACCATTCGCACTCACAGTCATGCCTACGGGCAATTTAGAGTCTCCAATTAATGCATGTTTTTGGGATGTGGGAGGAAACCGGAGTGCCCGGAGAAAACCCACGCAGGCACGGGGAGAACATGCAAACTCCACACAGGCGGGGACGGGGATTGAACCCCGCACCTCAGAACTGTGAGGCTGACGCTCTAACCAGTCGGCCACCGTGCCGCCCTCAACGATACTATTTATTGTTATTATTTTATGAGAATTTGAGCAAGAATCATGGAAATTGACACAGATGATTTGCTTTTGCGGGCCACATGAAATGACTTGGCGCCCCAGATTTAGCTCCCGGGCCTTGAGTTTGACACACATGTGACTTAGATCAAGAGCCTTGCTTGCATTTTTATTTTTTTATTTTTACGACAACACTGCTGACTGCCAAAGCCCGAGCCTTCCTGTCTGGTTAATTAGAATTGACTTTTTACAAGAAGGGCGTTTGTTCCTTGAACTGTGCAAGACTGGCATTTGCATAAAGACGGCATGTTTGGAGCCTATAATAGAACATCAAACCTGTTTTGTACATCGCCTTGTGTAGTCGTTAAAATATACCGCAGCTTTTTTGTTTTTTTTGGTTTGGCAGCCCTTTCAACTTTGTAATTTCGATTTGTCACTCGCGTGCGTCCTACACACCCTGTGTACTTTGTTCTAGCCAATTGACGTCAAGATGTAACACGTCATGCCACACTTTCATCCTACTTGAGCAATGTGATTCATGAGTTTAAGTGATCCTACAGACGAAAAAGAAATCTGACCTACAGCGGCTATGAGAAGTCCACACACCCCTGGTCAAATGCCAGGCTTTTGTGATATAAAAAAATTACAAATAAAAAATAAAAAAACGAGATCAAGATAAATCATTTTTACCTGTGACCTGTAAAACTCAACTGGAAAAACTAATTCTATCTTTTCAAGCGGAGAAGAAAAAATAAACTGAGATAATG
This sequence comes from Phyllopteryx taeniolatus, assembly GCF_024500385.1. Classification (NCBI taxonomy): domain Eukaryota; kingdom Metazoa; phylum Chordata; class Actinopteri; order Syngnathiformes; family Syngnathidae; genus Phyllopteryx; species Phyllopteryx taeniolatus. The sequence continues at coordinate 14,285,889 of NC_084519.1, forward strand.
TGGTTGCACAAGTGCACACCCTCTCTCATAAATAGGGATTTGGCTTTGTCGGAATTCACCAATCACATTCAAACTCAGCTCTCCCCGGCCACCCTTTTAAGTGCCTCTTAATAACCCAGATTAACCAGGTTATAGGTTACATTAATGATTGAATGTTTTTTTTTTTTTTTGTATCACAAAAAAACCTGCCTGGCATTTGTACACGAGCGTGTCGACTTTTGTATCCACTGTGTAGCTATTGGGCAACGATTTGATTTGATTCATTATGTCCATATCTAAGTAAGTGCACTGTGTAGTGTGTACCGATACATTATTTATGCTCGTATGGTCACCACTGTCGACAGTATTGCTGGTTTCAGTCAGTATGCATAGTATTTATTGATCATGCATAGCCTTCACATAGAACACCCGTGCCTATTCTTGCTGCTTTTTGTTCATATTGACACCTGCATCTATATTATGGATGTTGTTCTTTTGTGAATTATTTATTCGTATATACCTGCTGACAGTCTTATCGGTTTTTATTTCATTCTCAACCATGTGCAGTTTTTGCTTCCTACAACCCTGTCAACTATTACTGCTGCTGTTCAAATTAACTTTTGTATTGAGTACATATGTATTTACTCATACAGTCTGCTATTCCCAATGTCACATCTGCATAGGTATGTATTGCTTACAATGCTGCTGATTACTCTTGTTGCTGTTCAAAGGATTCTGTAATAATAGTATCTATAAATTCATACATAGTTTACTCATACACTGCTGCTCTCATTCTGCTCACTAGTTGACGATGAAAATATGTACATATTTGATCATTTGATATTTTTGTGTGCTTGTACAGTCCACTATTATGCTGTAAAACTACTAGCAATAGTACTTAAGGCTTATTATATTGATTCTGTTTTAGCCTGATGCTGTACAGTAAGACAATGCAATTGATGAAAAATGTACACTGTGTAATGTAATGACAAGGCAGAACAGGGACATCATCCAGTGTGAAAGTGCAGTTGAGGCTGTCGCATCTGTGGCTGTTTCCGATTTAGAGAATTAGGTTTCATTGGCTTCCAGGGTCGGAGCCCACACACGAGCACACGATGGTTTGGTCAGCGTTTACATCTTCACGAATAATATTCCCAGAGACGCAGAAATGCCGGATAGACACTTGTAATTCAGCAGACAAGAAAATGAAAAGCTTTCACTGCGCTCACGTCACATTGGGGGAAGCAAACTAACAACCGGGACAATTGCACCTTGAACGCCATTTGGCCCAGTCTAATCATCAAGCTTCTGAGCTCGATTGCTTTTCCAGAAGGATGTGGTACTCGCTGGCGAGGCAGCTGCTTTAAATAAAGTGACAATTTTTAATGGGGTTTCAAACCTCAGCGTCATCGCGTGCTGCCAACTCCTTGGCGATGACATGCATCTGATCTGCATGTTTTTTCAATCCAACCGGACGCACAGGAAGCCGGGTGAGAGGAAGAGCTTTATATATAGCGACTTCGTACACGCTTTTTAGGAGACGATCTATCCCGAATGCAACGTCGCTTGATGCGCTTTTATTAGCAGGGACAGCTGAAGTGGACAGACGAGAGGAGGCGATATTAAAACTTAACGCAATTACAGTCCAATTTGCTCTGTTTTTCAGTGGGGAACCGCCAATTTGGCAGCAATTTTAGCAGGTCCGCGGCTGGTAAGTGATCAGAATGAGTGCCTTAATGTTTTCACACAGAGCCTAGCACCCCTCTGCGGTTTTATCCCCTTGACAGTTTGATCACCGCCTCAGCAAGAAAACTGACATCCAAACACTTTTTGTGATCATTTAATACATTAGCTGCTATTATGCTGCCAACAGAGATGAGGAGCAGGAAGCACCAAGCACATTTTTCCACTTTTCGTGTAATGTTTTTTAATACTATTTTGTCATTTAGTCAAAATATTTTTCTAATTGTGTATTTTTACAGTTTTGTGTAGAATATTTTTTATTCTTTTCTCATATTTTTCATCCAATATTCATATAAAGCGTACTTTAAAAATCACCCTTCTGCTGCTGGTGCCCTCTCCGGGTCACGAGCCACACCTGACGGTTACCCCCGCTCCACAATGACAAAAGCGATCACTTTTTTTTTTTTTCCCCCTCACACCTCAACAAGTCTTCAAAAAAAAAAAAAAAAAAAGCCACAGATGTCAAAGCCTTGCAATGCGACACACATAACTTTGATAGAGAACAGGAGTTACTTCATGCATTGACACAATGACAGCACACGCCAAACATAGCCAGTATAGGCCTGTGTGTGTGTGTGTGTGCGTGTGTGTGGTGATTACACAAACAGGCTCTTTGTGCCCCACGGCCTTGATGAAGCTAACGTGTATGCGAAAGAAGCAAAAATAAAAAAATAAAAAAATAAGGCAAAAAAGTTGTTTTTGACCTCGCACATGGAAAATAAATACACCCTGCCTCTCCTGAGGGGAACGAGCGCTATATTATTTATATGAAAAATAAATAGTGAAACCTTATCTGACCGAGTGGTCACAGAACGCTGACTCCAATACATTTCACCAAGGAGGTTCACATGTAAAGGAAATGGGCTTGTTGAGGAAGGATTGTTAGGGGGAGAAAAATATTTTTTTGCTCAATACTTTAATTACAAGGTCTTTCTTTGATGTGGATGGAACGTAATAGTTACAGCTATATGGAAATTTGAAGGCAGATTATTAAGGCTTTAATTAGGCTTCCTCTTCAACCTCAAAAGAGTCAAAACCTTACATTACTGCTATAATATTGAATCAGTATGTATTTTTCTAGGGGGGGGGGGGACTATCAAGTGACTGGCTTGATGGCAGGCATAGAAACACGAGACAAGCAATACTGCCCCCTAACGGTGACATTCTGACGAGCAACATTTGGTCAGCTCGTGCAACAAATTCCACACAAAACTGAAACATACTATTTTATGTATTTTGGTAATTTCACTCACCTTACAAAAAAGCGCAACAGGTGCAACTTTTCAACATATAAATCTAAATTTAAATAAATTGTCAAGTTTTACTATACACTTTTTGTTAAGACACTATATTGTGTTGCCAATGAAGAAGAGCAGTAGGTGGAGCCACATTTTGACAGACATTTTATCATTGTATTTTTGACATATTTTTAATTTTTCTAATTGCATTATTTTTATAATATTTTCTACTATTTAGCTTTGTTGTTTTTTTTTTACTATTTTCTGGTTAAATTGTAATATGTTAAATACTTATATTTGCGCGGGCATTGTCATTTTATTTTAAGACAATTTTAAGGGGTTAAGAAAATAAAAAAATCCCTTCTTTTTCACCCCATACCAACCATGATTCAGGACACCCCTCGTTCCAAAGCAACCAGATGAATTTCTCAGGCCTACTTGATATGCTAAGGAGAACAAAATGCTTTGAGGACACATCACTGAATAATTCAAGAGCTTTTCAAATTCACATCCAACGGAACATACTGGAAGAAAAAGACATACAACCCCAATTCCAATTCTCAGTCCATCTGAGACGAGCACGGGCCCAGAGAAGCCGGAGGCGTTTCTGGGTGTTGTTGATAAATGGCTTTTGCTTTGCATAGTAGAGTTTCAAGTTGCACTTACGGATATAGCGCCGAACTGTATTCACTGACATTGGTTTTCTGAAGTGTTCCTGAGCCCATGTGGTGATATCGTTTACACATTGATATCGGTTTTTGATGCAGTGCCGCCTGAGGGATCAAAGGTCACGGGCATTCAATGTTGGTTTTCGGCCTTGCCGCTTACATTAAGTGATTTCTCCAGATTCTCTGAACCTTTTAATGATATCATACACCGTAGATGATGAAATCCCTAAATTCCTTGCAATTGTACATTGAGGAACCTTGTCCTTAAACTGTTCGACTATTTTCTCACGCACTTGTTCACAAAGAGATAGGCTGAGAAGCTCGGTCATCCGGGAGGGGCTCAGAGTAGAGTCGCTGCTCCTCCGCATTGAGAGGAGCCAGATGAGGTGGCTCGGGCATCTGATTAGGATGCCTCCCGTACGAGGTGTTCCGGGCACGTCCCACCGGGAGGAGACCCCGGGGACGACCCAGGACACGCTGGAGAGATTATGTCTTTCGGCTGGCCTGGGAACGCCTCGGGATCCCCTCAGAAGAGCTGGAGGAAGTGGCTGGGGAAAGGGAAGTCTGGGCTTCCCTTCTGAGGCTGCTCCCCCCCACGACCTGACCTCGGATAAGCAGAGGAAAATGAATGAATGAATTAATTGTGCACAAAGAGGTGAACCTCGCCCCATCTTTGCTTGTGAATGACTGAGCAATTCAGGGACGCTCCTTTTATACCCAATCATGGCACCCACCTGTTCCCAATTAGCCTGTTCACCTGTGGGATGTTCCAAACAGGTGTTTGATGAGCATTCCTCAACTTTCTCAGTCTTTTTTGCCACCTGTCCCAGCTTTTTTGGAATGTGTTGCAGCCATAAAATTCTAAGTTAATGATTATTTGCTAAAAACAATCAAGTTTATCAGTTTGAACATTAAATATCTTGTCTTTGTAGTGTATTCAATTAAATACAGGTTGAACATGATTTGCAAATCATTGTATTCTGTTTTTATTTATGTTTAACAACCTCCCAACTTCATTGGAATTGGGGTTGTAGATAAAGAAAAGCCTCATTTTTGTATTCAAAATCTCTCTGTGACTTCCTACCTTTGATGAATTGTCAAAAATGCAGAGATTACGAGATTGCATTTGAGCCACACAGACTATTGATTGTTTGCCAGCATAACTTATTGATTTAATAAAAAGGACAAAAATAATAGAAGCCTTACTTCAATGTCAAGCCGCTTTGGATGCACGCCACTGTTTTAATCTGTCGGGAGAGAAACAAACAGTTTCCTTTGCTATACATTTGTTTGATAGACGTACCCATGTTAAGATGTTTACTTTTACCTTTGTCTGTGCACTGAGGTACGCTTGTGTTGAATGCCATGCCGTGGTGACTCAGTGGAGGTAGATAAGTACATGTCAGGTTTGCTTTGATAGAAGAAAAAAATAATAATCACACTGCGCCTAGATAGATGGATGGAAAATGTATTGACTTTATTCATCCCGTGAAAGGAATTAAATTGTAAAAGCAGAAATATTCACACACGTACACTTGTATTAATAATGCACAAACAACCAACAGTGTAAAAACAAATGCAAAGAGCAGCATTGCGTAGGAATAAAAATAAATGTAAATCTAATCAATGAAAAACACAAGATTAAGATGCTGCATGTTTGTATGTGGCCACTGATTAATTCTCCCTAACAGAAACACAATGTAACACTCCAGTAAGACTCGGGTGGTTCCCCTAACCAATTAACTTGTTAATAAAGCATATACACATCTATTTTAAAGTACTGGTCCGTCATTAAAATCACACAATAATTGTACATTAGCGTCACTAACTTTATACATCATTTGGCTACCTTAACTCACCTAAATTCCACAAACTGAAGTCGTGAAGCAGCAGTTTGCATATTAGCAATAGCCAGGTGACGATTTGAACGCCATTTTTTTTTTTTTTTTTTTTTTTTTTACAGAGGACCCCATAAGCTACCCACAGTGCCTGTTTACGTTTTATTAACCACCCATAAAATATCATTAATTTAAATGACCCACTTTAAAATAAGACACACAATAAAAATAAATAAACACATAGTGACGAAGGTACAACGCTGAGTACAGTAATAATGTAATCATGTCCAAAAATCGAAGTGCAAAATTGTCAAAAATTGGCAAAACCAAAATGGCCAATGACTGACGATTAGCCTGCTAATAAATAGTTTGTACTGTACATCTACTTTCCATTATTAGAAAGTTCACAAACTCACACCTTAACTGTATATTAGCATCTAACAGTTTACGTATGTCATTTGGGCTACTTTACTAACCTGAAATCCACAAATGGAGGTAGGTATCACGCATTTAGCAAAAGCATATAGCATTAGCCAGTTAACTGAGCGCATAGCTATGAAAGGTATATACGACACGCCCCTTTTGTGCTGCGTGGCTACGGCGACGCTAAGCTAGGAGGGTCAAGGTCGTTAGTGCATTCCATGTGGGTGAACGGCAAGAAAACCAACTGGGAGGGACCGTTCACAAATTACAAAAAAAAAAATTTAACGGGGAGGGGTATTGATATCACTCATATCTGCCAGTGTAAGTGTACATCCAATCACCCACTCTGCCGCTTTCACCACCCACTGCAGTGCCAACCAACTTGTGTAGCAGTAGGTTAGGAGGCTTTCCCTGATGGATCTGTATAAGTTTATAGGCAGGTGTTGGGGGAGCTGGGCTTGGTGTAGTTTCCTGAGGAAATACAGTCTTTGACGTACTTTACCCACTTGATTTGACAGGTTTGTGGTCCAGGTGAGGTCTGCCAAGATGTGGATTCAGAGGAACTTGAAGCTTTCCACCCGCTCCACTTCATCTCATCGATAAAGAGGGCAGTGCGCTCAGTGCTTTTGGATTTCCGGAAGTCCATCATCAACTCCTTCGTCTTGGCTGTATTCGCGTCCAGCTTGTTCCCTGTAGGCTGACTCGTCATTGTCCCTGACCAGTCCCACAAGCGTGGTGTCGTCAGCTAATTTGACGATGATGTTGTTGGGGTGAATGGGAGAGCAGTCACGTGTAAAAAGGGAGTAGATAAGGGGACTGAGGACACATCCCTGAGGTTTCCCCATCTTCTTCTAAAATGGACTGATGAAAAGTGGAAAAGTGCTCTGTGGTCTGACGAGTCCACATTTCAAATTTTTTTGGGAAATTGTGGAGGTCGTGCCAAAGAGGAAAAGACGCAAGTGTGGAGGAGTTGTTGTTTCCCATCATGACATTCTGGGGTCTGTTGCTGAGGAGGTCCAGTATCGAGGTGAACACTGAGCTGCTGATGCCCAGGTTACTCAGCTCTGTGACCAGTGTATGGGTTACAAGTGTATTGAATACAGAGCTGAAATCCACAGACAGCATCCTCACATAGGTGTTAGCATTATCCAGGTGAGCGAGGGCTGTATGGAGTGCTGTCTTCTGTTGACCTGTTTGTAATAAAAATCTAATCTATATGCAAACTTCTGGAGTGTTAGAGCGACTGGGCAATAGTTGTTCTAGCTGTGTTCTTCTTGAGCAAATCTTTTTTTAAAGACGTTTTATTTTAATGTTACTTGAATGCCGTAGGGCGGCACGGTGGACAACTGGTTAGCACATCTGCCTCCCAGTTCCGAGCACCTGGGTTCAAATCCGGCCTCGCCTATGTGGAGTTCGCATGTTCTCCCCGTGAGTGCGAATGGTTGTTTTTTTATTTGTGCCCTGCGATTGGCTGGCAACCAGTTCAGGGCGTACCCCGCCTCTCGCCAAGAGTCAGCTGCGATAGCCGCCAGCATGGCCGCCACCGTCGTGAGGATGAGCGGTACGGAAAATGGATGGATGTATGATTGCCATAATCTTGCCAAGGGGGGCTTAATGAAAGAATAATGGCGGTATAAAAAAGTTTTAAAAAAAAACTGTGAAATTCATATATGAGGGCGGTGATTGGCTCCAGAGCAGTTGTGTAAAAGGGAATAAAGGACGGGGGTCTGGTGGCGTTGGTAGAACACAGTTTGAAGCTGCTCTAGTGACATCATCTATATAGAATATACTAATAACATTACATCAAAATTTACTTTGAGACTAGAAGCAGTCTGGTGTGTGCGCACACATGCGTGTTTGATGGTTTACTAAAGGTTTGCACATGTATTTTATTATTTATTATTTTATTTATTTATTTTATTTTTTTGGTTGGTCTTTATGGTAGCACTTGGAGAGCCAAGTATTATTGGAGGTGGCCACATCTGGCCCATCAGGCAATCACATCCGGCCTGCGGAACCATTTAATGAACAGCAACAGAACTGGCCTGTACAGCAATTATGAGGGCCATTACTTGATATTTATATTCCATATATCTCATCGTGATTCAGAAGTCATAATAATTCTGAGCCTGATGTGCTGTGTGCGTCGCAGCCGTGTTCTCCACCACGGGTAACCTGCTGGTTCTGGTGATGGCCTTCAGTCGTTCTTCTCGCATGAAGCCTCCCGAGCTCCTGAGCGTCAACCTGGCGCTGACGGACCTGGGGGCGGCGGTCACCGTGTACCCCCTGGCCGTGGCCTCGGCCTGGAGCCACCGCTTCCTCGGCGGAGACGTCGCCTGCCTGTACTACGGCCTGGCGGCAACTGACGCATGCACACTTATTGACTCTATTATTACGCTAAATCATGCATCTAGTAATTATTATCAGCATTTAATAGTGGATAACATTCTTCTACACAGTACAAAAAAAATAATAAAGGGGATACATTTCGTTTGTAATCTACAAATATCAGACCATCTTGTTTCCCTTCACATAGCCTGTCGAATGTTCTCCAGGCTCTTGTGGATGTTGTCCACCACATCCACGGCGGCCTGCGGGATCCTGGTGCCCGGCCCGAAGATGGCGCTCACGCCGCTCTGGTACAGGAAGTCGTAGTCCTGCGGTCAACAGGGCGCCAAAGTTCATGTTTACGACCATTTCATTCCTCTGAAATTTGTTTATCAAAGTACTTTTTTTCTTAAATAGTTGATGTTTTATTTTGTCATTTAATTTAAACTTATATGTTACATCATTTTTATTCCAAATTTATTTCAATTTAAAGTTATTTATTTTACATGTATTTTCTATTTTGATTGCCATTTGAAGTAAATATCATTTATATGTTTAATATAAATGAATATATTTCATTTTAACTTGATTGATAGGATCATTGCAACTTCAATTTCATTTCCAATTAAATCTTAATACAATTTCAAAGGCAAAAATTTGAAATCAACTGTAATTTGTAAAATAAAAATTAAAAAAACGAAATTGAATATATTTTTCTAAATTTATTTTGAAATTCAATTTGATTTTAACTTTAAAATGACTAATTTTATTTATACATATTAGAACTCATTTAAATGTTCACTTTAACTTCAAGCTGTTCAAGTAAGATTTTTCTGACTTTTTTTTGCTTTCTAGCAGAAGCGTTCAGGTTTTGTGCTAACACTGACTTGTTTTTCGAACTATTCATAATTCCTGTGGAAGCTCTCGGCAGAGCATTGCCTGTACTGTAAAATGTGACAACAAAAATGGCAGGAGAAGCCTACTAGAACATTTGAACTTGAAGGTTATTATGAACAGACCAATGATCTTTTTCTAAAGTCACAGACATTGAAGTGTCACGATCTTGCAGATTTTAAAACTGCACAAATACTGTACAAAGCAAGACATGACGTATTACCATTTAACATCCCAAAAAGATGTAATCACACTGTACACAGTAACGCCTTCTGACATTTGGCAAAAATAGTCTGTCACACACACACAAAATAATTTAAAAAAAACATTTTAAAAAGGAGAATATAGAAAGGCTTGCGGTTACCTGTGGCGGGATGACGCCCCCGCAGATGACCAGGATGTCGGGTCGGCCCATCTTGCGGAGCTCCTTGACCAGCTCGGGCACCAAAGTCTTGTGGCCGGCGGCCAGCGTGCTGACGCCCACGCAGTGGACGTCGGCGTCCACCGCCTGCTGGGCCACCTCCGCTGGCGTCTGAGGGACAGCCGGCAGTCACCAACACACAACAACAACAACAACAACAACAACAACAAATACAAAGAGGTCACAAACAATACTTTTTCCTAATATTTGTTTTTCACATAATTCTTTTGTATCAGATGTTTGCATTATTAATACTTTCTAATACTGCATTTCCTATTTTTCACCTAATATATACTTATATATTGTATATTAATATTTCCCCCATATAGTCTATTTTGTATAATTTTTCCACAAGTGTGGCTCCAATTGTAAAAGTCACTATTACACTTTAAACTTTTCCATGCATTTTTCCATTACATTTTTTAATATTTGTTTTCAGATATTCTTTCTTGAATATTTCCAACTATTTTCATAAATGTTAATGTTTTGTAATCTTTTTGTTGTTTTGTAATATTTGTCTCCTATTTTTGTATTTTTGCCAAACCTGTTTTTATCTTATAATATTTGTTTACTGATTGTCTATTTTGGAATTATTTCCAAATTTGTTTGTATTATTTTCTAATATTTGTCAGATGTTTGTATTTTTCTCTTATTCGACCTTTTTATTTTTAAATAATTTGATATTTGTCTGCAATTTTTAAATAGTTTAGATTTCTTTTCAAATATTTTTGCATTGGTTTCAAATATTCGTCCACCATTTTTGCATAGTCATTGAATATTTTTGTTGAACATTTTTGTAATATTGACCTAATATTTTTGTATTCTTTTTTTTTTTTTAACAGTACATAATGCATCTCTCCTTACGCAGCCCCTCTGTATAGCTTTGTCTTAAGGAGGAGAAGGATTGTACAAACCTGAAAGAGCGGTCCGATGTCCACGTCAAAGCCCAGGTCGGCGAACCCGGTGGCGATCACCTTGGCTCCTCGGTCGTGTCCGTCCTGACCCATTTTGGCCACCAGGAGGCGAGGGTTCCGCCCTTCCTGGTTCTTAAATTCGGCCACTCTGCGTTAATTATTTTGGGGATGCAAAAAAAAAAACGTGAAAAATGAATATACGCCTGTGAGTATTGTTGTGTGCTCTGTTTGAATGTGTTGCTGATCCGTGTGTATTTAAGTAGCTCCTGCAACATCAATGCTAATTTTGTTTAGCCCGTCAATGGCAGTTCACGTTATATGTTAGCATTAAGCTAGTGGACTTTCGTTAAACAAAGGCATTTTGTTTATTTTTTACTTTGAAACCTATCCTCCATTATATGCTGAAGGTCTCACATACTCCCTGCTTTTATGCTCCGGAACATATCCCTATGATAAACCGCGGCTCAGTGTAATAGTTTCTGCTTGTTTGCGTGCGATACCTGCTGAGGGCTGAGGCGATCTCTCGGTGCTCGCCGTACTCGCTGCGGTACGCGCCGCTCACCATGCGGCTGCTGGCTTTGTGTTCACCAAACACTTTCTTCATGGCGTCCGTGATCTCGCCCACAGAACATCTGCACGCGACAAGAAAACAAAACTAAAAGATGTCTTCAACTAAAAGTATTTTGCCCCTACAATGAAGAAATGTAAGACGACTTGCCGCTAAAGTACAAACCTGGCGCGCGCCGCCTCCACAGCCAAAGCGAGCAGGTTTCCCTTTCGGGTGCGGGCGCACTCCTCGATGGCGGCGAGGCAGTTGCGGGCGCCGTCTGTATCGCGACTCTCCCGCACCTGTCATGGAAATGACACTTATCGTCCCATAGACACACGCTGCCTTAATGTGCGTTTGTGTATTGAGCGAGACGCACACTCACTGGACACTTCATTTGGTACACCTGCTAATACCATCCAATACCAAAAATTACGCTTAAAAATTACAGAAACAATAAGGGCTGAATTTAGTTGCATTTTTGTTATATTACTTGTTTTATTATTTATTTATTTTTGTTATATTACTTGTTAAATTAAGAATGTTAAAAAAAAAAAATTTTTAACTATTGGTATTATTATTGTTTTAATTACTATTATTATTACTTTATTTATTAAAAGGAAATTATCTTTTATATTTTTCATTTTATTACAGAATGGCTAATTTACACAACAACTGAAAGACTTACTGTTAGAATTACTAACCTAATTTAAAACATCCCTTCATACAAATTGTTGGCATTTGATCATATTTGATTATTTTAATTAATACAATAGCGGTAATAATAATTATTATTGTTATTATTATTGTTGTTGTTGTTATTATTATTATAATACAAGATCTTTTGGGATATTTTACCTTCTTTTATACCTTAAATTTAGTCAACTTAAAAATGTTATATATATTATCTATATTTAATATTGTTAAAATATGTTAAAACATTGCCTTTTAATTTTTATAATCGATTCATCCATGTTCCATACTTTTAATGTTAATTATTTTTTTTACTAGGATTAATATTCTATTAATTTCAATAGCAATTTATTTCATTGTATTTTTTAAAACACAATACAAAATCTAAAATAAAAATAAGCATCTTTATGTTCCCTGAAAGGTCCTAAAGTTCTTATTTGTTAGTCAAATTAACATCAAGCGTGCATATGACATTTTTCTTACCTTCTTCAACTTGTCGATCTGTTTCTGCCGTACGAGGGTGTTGTCGATGGCCAGCACCTCCACCGTCTCCTCCTTCTCCAGGCGGTACTTGTTAACCCCGACAATTACCTCTGACCCTGGAGAAGCAAAGTTTGGGCTTTTCGAAATTGAGTCTTGACGACAGCGACGCACGGCAACATCGACTACGGAAGGTAGCGTTGGCGTACGTGAGTCGATGCGAGCCTGTCTGCGCGCCGCACATTCTTCGATGCGGAGCTTCGGGATGCCCTCGGCCACCGCCCGGGCCATTCCGCCCATCTCCTCGATCTCTCGGATGAACTGCGGGCAGAAAGTAGTAATTTACAGTCTCCACTCAGTTGTGGCAGTGAGGTAATGTAACTCAAGAAAATCCACTTAAATAGGTGGCGGCATATCCGTAATTGGGCCATGAATAGCAAAAATATATATATATATATATAAGAATAATTGACGCTCCCTTATAATTGTCATGAAATAAATAAATGCACTGCTCAAAAAAAAAAAAAAAAAAAAAACACTAAAAAAAAAAAAAACCTACATCGATGACTATGTGGGGCTCCACTGTGAATTCAAGTTGAACTAAAATACATTTAAATCTCGTTAAATTATATTCGGAAAATATCCAAAATGGGTGACCCCTAAAATATGTCATTTCTTTGCTGGCAAAATTTGGTCAGTTTTTTGGAGGATTTTAAACTAAACCACCCCAAAAGGCCAATGAGCTGTCACAAAATAAGACACTCACATTCATTTATAGTACTTTGTAAAAATTACATTTTTAATGACTTTTTGAGGTCTAATTACGGAATAGTGAGATATGATGATCTTTCTGTGCTGCCATGAGCGTTTCCCATTGCGAGCGTTTCCCACGCACCTTCAAGGCTGTGTTGTAGAGGTCGTCGGTGAGGGACTCCATCATGTGCGAGCCCCCCCACGGATCGGCCACCTTGGGGATGCCCGACTCCTCTTGGATGATGATCTGCGTGTTGCGGGCGATGCGGGCGCTCTTCACCGTGGGCAGGCCCAGGGCCTCGTCGAACGAATTGGTGTGGAGTGACTGTGTGCCTCCGAACACGGCCGCCATGGCCTCGATCACCGTGCGGATCACGTTGTTGTACGGGTCCTTGGGGGACAAGATGTTTTGTGAGGCACGGCCAGAATCGTGGATAGGCTTGCAAAATGCTGGGAATTTTCAAAGAAACTGATCCTCGTTTATTGAAGAATTTGGGGGGTTTTACTTACAGGGGAGAAAAAAAACAGTCTCTTCAAAGCTCAGTAAACTGTAGTAATAATGTTCTCCGCAGAGGATAAAGAATATATGACAGTGAGTATTATCTTTTGTTTGTCTACATATGTTGCCGTGTCATTTGCGTTCAAATATCCCTTACTGAAAGGGTTATAATTATTGCAACATGGATGCTCGTTTGATTAGCCTATCGATGTCGTTTTGCATTGTGTGTTAGCATTAAGCTAGTGGACTTTCCTAAGTTATGTAATTTGATTACATATTCACGTAATTTTCATTGTTTTATTTTTGGTTTTACCGTAAACTGGGAATGGAAATAGACAATGAAAAGCTAGAAGCAAGTACTTTTTGGACGAATTGTTCAGTATTAGCTGCTAGTTGTGTAGTTCCCTACCACCATCCAGAGCTCAAATTTTGGCTCACAACTCAAGAATTATTTATCACTTTTTTTTTATTTATTATTATTATTATTTTTTTTTTTTAAATCAGCTGAGCGATGCCTTGTATCTTGAAAAACTATTGTGGGTCACTCATAAGTCGCGCAACGGCTATACAGATGAATATGAAGAGTCCATTGCCTGAAAGGGTATAACAAAAATTCAGAGGCTTGCTTGGCCCTTGGAAGACGCTGTTTTATTTGCAATTTGAACGGGACTATTTTTCCATTGAGCATTTTGAATTGGGACTTTGTTGGTATTTTTGGATACCATTTTGTAATTTTTTTTTAATGGGTTGGGTCGAGGGGGATGAGTAATATTTAACTCAACATTCATGATTTTGTTCTTCAATTAAATAATTCATTGTTTACTAGATTATTTAAAACTTGAGAAAGTTCGACTTAGAAATAAATCTGTTGAAATTACCTGCTTTTGATTTATATTATTTTGACTGGATGTCTTCTTAAACAAAATGTTCGTATTTATTGCCGATTAATTCCCCATTTTAACTTCCCATGGAAATTTACAGTAAACTTTCCTCAAATTTACGGAACATTTTTTCCCTGCTTTTGCAACAGCAATGGTGATTGGTCGCGAGTGACTTACTTGCTCCGTGAGAGACCAACCGGACGTTTGGCAGTGAGTGCGCAGGAGGAGGGATTTAGCGTTTTGCGGCTGGAACTGTTCCCGCAGTAACGTGGACCACAACTTCCTGGCCGCCCGCAGCTTGGCGATCTCCATGTAGAAGTTCATGCCGATGCCCCAGAAAAACGACAACCTGCATATAGACACATGCACGTACATACATAAATACTGTAATTGACATACTTGTCAATGAATTGAAATAAATCAAATAACACTTTTAAATTAAATTGTACATTATATTTTTAAATGCTATTTTGGATTAAACCAAAGGTAAAATATAACATTTAATTAAAATAAAACCTAAAATAGGTTAAAGTAATGTACTCAATATAAAGTTCAACTTAAATTTGATTAAAAGTGAAAGTAAAGGTAATTATATTTGGATTACATTTCAAATGAAAATTTTAATTCAATTAAATCTGAAATAAAATTACAGTTCTCATTAAGTCGCATTTAGAATATTTGAATAAATTACACTATAGTCTAAAGTTGTAATTAAACTGGAGTTTAAATTTGGAATGAAATTCCATTTGATTAAAGTTGAAACTAAATAAAATTAAATTCAACATATTTAAAATTACAGTTTAAATTGAGTTAAACTTAAATTAATATTTTATTTTATTAATTTTAATTGGCATTTTAAATGATATTAACGACTTTAAAAGTGAACAAAAATACATTTAAAGTTTATATTAACTAAAGTTTTGATTCTTTTTTTTAATAAATTACAATTGAACTTCAAGTAAAATAGATGATGTTAAATAAATCTAAAATCAACAAATTGAATTAATATTTTTCATTTGTTAAAAAAAAAATAAAAAAATACCCACCATTTGACAAAACTTTCAAAGGAACTGCTATTTAAAAAAATAATAATAATAAAATAAAAAGACCAACATTTAATTGATTGTTGTGTGGCCAGGGGGGACCTTGTAATAATTAAAATGGCACCTGATAGGTAAAACGTTCAACATCCCTGCAGCAAATCACCCACTCCCACCAAAAGAAAAACGTCTTTAAAGTAAAGTCTATTGAGGACAAGGTGTCTATTGTGGAGACTGTGTTCCAGACTTTGTGAACAATATGTCTCGGTTGTCTGTTGGAAGGAGATAATGGCTCTGGTGAGAAAGACTTTCACTTGAGTGACATCAGTGAACAGATTGCGTCTGCTGCAGCCTCGGGAGCGCTGAACCCTCGCGTCGATGCGCCAGCATTTCAGTAATTGAATGGCGGCGCCAAACGGCACAGGGACGATTAGGAATGAAAGCAATTTCAAGCGGAAGAATTGGAACTTGTGTTAGGAGCGTGGCCTCTGGACTGGAACGTTCCATTGATGTGAAAACATTTCCTCGGGAAAAGCTTTTTATCACACCCGCATCGTGCAGCTGTGATAAAAAGCATGGCCGATGAAACTAGGGCTGCAACGAACAATTATATGAATAGTCGATTAATCTGTCAATACTTTTTGGGGAATAATCAATGAATGGTATAAAAAAATAATAATAATCAGTCCCTTTAATCAAAAACAGGATATTTCAAATTGACGATGCAGAAAATGCACAAACATGAATTGATTATGATTCAGTTACTAGTTTGGTCTGTAACATGGCAGAAAATAAGCAAAAAAATGTTGATTATTGTTTTTTTTAAAAGGAAGCGGTTAAACCCCAAAATTGGGCTGTGCCGTCATTTTACCTGGGCGCAAACTCGTCGATGGTCAAGCCGGCTTTGAGTCCGGTGCGACAATATTCCAGCCCGTTGGCGATGGTGTAGGCCACTTCCAAGATGGCGTCGGCCCCCGCCTCCTGAAGATGGTAGCCGCTGATGGAGATGGAGTTGAACTTGGGCATGTGCTGGGAACATGCTGAAGCGTTAACATCGATAGCAGTCTTCAAAACTTTGAAAGGTACAGTGATATATTGCAGTCTGTCGTTCACAAGCGTAACATCGATGCTAATTTTTATTAGCCCGTCTCTTGCATTTCGCATTCGATGTTAACATTAAGCGATTCGACTTGCATTAGGTGAAATTGACTGGTTTGGTTGAACATTTTAGAGAACTGACTCTAAATTGCCCGTAGGTGTGATTGTGAGTGCGAATGGTTGTTTGTTTCGTGTGCCCTGCGATTGGCTGGCGACCGGTTCACGGTGTACCCCGTCTCCCGCCCGAAGATAGCTGGGATAGGCTCCGGCACCCCCGCAACCCTAGTGAGTTACGCTTGTAACTCAAAACACTCACAACGATTGGGGGGTTTAGATCAGATTTGGTCAATCTTTGTCAACTGTGGACCCGTGAAGCCCTTTGAGGCTGCATCTCAAATCCTCTTTCCCCATTGAAATGAATTGGAATGCCATTAATCCATTCCAGCCGCACAGTCTTCCTTCTGTTGTGCGTGCCTTGGCCACCAGGGGCTAGTATAATCCCGACATACAGAAACAAATGAAGAAGTGACTCAGTAAGCTGCAATAATATTAGTCGTTCTTTACAGAGGATAAATAATATATGCGTGTGAGAATTGTTCGATTGTCTGTCTACATGTGTTGCTACTGTTTGTGTTCAAATATATCTGTTCCTTGAAGGGTTATATACCTGCAAATCAGATGCTAAAGCTAGCAGGCCTTCCTAAGGCAAAGTTATGTCATTGTTTTAAATGTAATTCTCTTTGTTTTAGTTTCTTTTTTTGACAGTCAACTTCAACTGGGAATAAACAGCTTGGACCCTTTTTTGTTTTTAAAGAAGGTTTTACCCTCTGCCAAACTGCTGCTGATTGTGAAGTAAGTTGAGTTGAGTTCGCTGCCACTATCTAGTGCTTGCATCGCTAATTTTTGCGAGTCAAAGGGAAAGATTGACCAAGCGACGTCTCGTATCTTGAAAAAGTCAAGGTACAACTGTATTTAAAATATATTTTGTTATATGGTCTCTCTATATCGCAGATTATTCTATTGCGGGTAGGTGGGGAACACATTCACCGCGATACACGGGGCGTACAATGTACATACCTGGGAGGTGTACGCGAAGATGTCGGCGATGGCGTGCATGGAAGGTTCCGGTGGGAAAATGTAGGTATTCCGCACCATGAACTCCTTCAGAATATCGTTCTGGATGGTTCCGGTAAGCTTGGCCTTGGAGACTCCTTGCTCTTCGCCCGTCACGATGAACATGGCGAGCACGGGGATGACGGCCCCGTTCATGGTCATGGACACGGACATCTTCTCCAGCGGGATGCCGTCGAAGAGCATCTTCATGTCCTCCACCGTGTCGATGGCCACGCCCGCCATGCCCACGTCGCCGCGCACCCGTGGGTTGTCCGAGTCGTAGCCGCGGTGCGTGGGGAGATCGAAGGCCACCGAGAGGCCCTGCTGTCCGGCTGGGATGGACAAGAAACAACATGAAAAACCACACTCCGAGGACATATTGGGATTTGGTCACAAAATGGCAGCACATGATCAGAAAATAACACAAAGGCTATTGTCATTAAGGGCTACCGGTGTCATTTTAAAACCCCATACTTTTTGGATGTTTGATCTTGGTGGAGGTCTGCCCTACTACCTTTGATGTTATCCTTGTAGAACTTGTTGCTCTCCTCCACGGTGCTGAAACCTGCATACTGCCTGATGGTCCAAGGTCTGCTGGTGTACATGGTGGGATAGGGCCCCCTAGTGTAGGGAAACACTCCAGGAAGTTCGTCCGCACTCGTGTCCGAGTCGACCTTAGTGTACAACGGCTTGATGTTGATGCCCTCGGGCGTGTGCCATATCAGGTCCTCTGGGTTCTTGCCCTTCAGCTGCTTCTTGGCCAGGGCGGCCCACTGGGGGTGAAGCTCCACCTGGTCCCGACGCGGGCCCGAGGTGTGGATTCCGGATGTGTGGAGGGGCGCTCGGGCCAGGAGCCGGGCGGCGGCGCACGATCTGTGTGCCGTCAGCATGCTTCTCCTGGGCTTACACGCGCATGAATAACCTGGTAGAGGTGATGCAGACATGAAATTATAGTATGTCATTTTTTTGTGTAGCAGAGACCTTTTTATAATGTCTGGAAACAACTGGCTAAAAAGGTACTTACAGGTGTCAGAAAAGTAATTGTTTTTTTTCTATTTCCTTCACACAAAAACAAACCAATGGTGTCACATTGTCACATTTGTTATATTTAATTTGACTATATTAATTTTTGTACATGCAGTTGTCATGTTCATCATCGGATTCTCAATAAGGCGCTCTCAAGGTAATTTGAGCACCAAAGCATGTGTAGCTATGTTTATAAATATCATATTTATGTTATTACCGGCTATTTTGAAAGAAAACCTCTTTTTTAGTGTTCTTAACTTCTATGAGCAATATAACAACCCAGGGTGACAACAGCTGAGAACCGTTGCATTCATCAATTTAACAGAATCTAATAAAACTATAAATGCCAGATTAGCATTGTGAGCTAAAAGCTAGTCGAAAACGTTACACTGTACCACAGAGAGACCATAACAAAATTAAGTGGTGACGACCACGTTAACCAGGATATGAACGTGACAATGTCCATTATTGACAATCTGAGACGACGTCAAGTTTAGGTCAATGAAACAACGACAACAAAAAACTAAAGTTAAGCAAGTGCAGCAGCTACATAGCGCCCGTAGCTAACGGTGGCGAACTGATTTTTTTGACATATTCCGTCAAAGAAATATTGTAGAGCATTTATTGGTGGCATGCATTTTACAGAACGACTATTGCATATACTTAAAAAAATTTCTGACCTTGTTTCCTCTTCTTGTGGTCTTGAAAGGTTGACGAAAGGCGTGTGAGCTTCTATCCAATGTATTTTCATAACATGAGCCGTCAGCCAATTGGAGGACACGGCGAGTTCGTGAACTTTAAACTGCAAAAACAGGAAGTAAATAGTCAGCAGCTTCCTCTCTGACAGCCATATTGGTGCGGTATAAGTGCAAATCGCTAATCCGAGATATGGATTTACAATTTTTAGAGCTTGATTTTAAGGGTCGTGCGTTGCAAAGTCTTGATTTCAATGTCAAAAAAAATATTCGTTAGATATAATTTGTGTTGTTTGAACAGCGTAAAATGTTTTTAGTTCAATCATTTTCTCAATCAAACAAATGGGACACAGTGTAATAACATGCCATTTTTATTTTAGAGTTAATCAACAAAAATGATAAGCAGCAACAGTTCTGTACGCCATCTGACCGGGTTGACTAGGGAAAACACACGTGCAGTCAATGCTTTTTATTGGGAAAGAGGTTACAAATACATAGTTATGGCAATGTTTTCAGGAGCATTCAGCAGGACAAACCCTGATTAAAGTGGTGATGCAATCAGGTCAGTAGTGTATGTAAGCATTGTGTTTGTATAGAAAATACCCAGTCAAGACGTAGGGACTTTATTTTTTAATGTGCTTATGCTCTGTTGCTAACACTGTAAGGCTGTGAGTGTTTTGATTGCAGTATAGTATGACTTTGGATGCATTTAAATAGTGACTGGGACAAGAGAGGGATGGCGTTGGGGGGAGCGTTAGCGCATCAACCGGGTTCCTCCGCACAACTGTTTTCACTCCAGTTTGAGTAGTTCCACGTCGAAAACGAGCGTGGCGTTGGGAGGGATGACGCCGGGGTGGCCCGTGAGGCCATAGGCAACGTCCGGCGTGCAGGTGAGCTTCACCCTCTGGCCGAGGCTCATCTAAAGGACAAGATGTGATGCTTTATTCGCAAAAGACACACATACGACTTTCATCACAATATCCAAGCAGTTGAAAAAGTATATTATATATTTAAAATTTGTAAGTCTGCATGTGTTGGTCCAGCTTAAAAGGGTTTGGGTTTCTGTTCACGTGCTGCGTTACTGCACGGTCTGACTGTCCCATCACTGAGTGGCTTTTCGTTCATGTCTACTGTACAGGTCAATCATTGCAGCAGCACCCGGTTGGTCGTGTTAATCACAACAAGCTACAAGACAATTTCCCCATGAGACATTTTACATGCAACTGAATGGAAATAGACCTTTGCAAGCCATATCATATTTAATTATATTTTACTATTATCATTACTTTTTTTTTTTTTTACCTTTTAACAGAGAGCTGAAGCTTAAAATGGTTACCAATTGATTTTTATATTTGATTTGTTTCTACTTGTATGTTATGTTTTATTTATGTTTAAGTAATTCCTATTGTTACATTTCTTTTTCAATATTTTATATTTTAATTTAATAATTGCTTGTTTTCATCTATTTTGCTATGAATATTTAATTATTATTTTTGTATTGTAGCTATTAAAGTATTTTACTATTCAATTTTTATTTCAATATGTGGCTATAAATAAAATAATTTGAAGGTCAATGGAAGGTCTATTACTATGAATTTTTCTTCCATTTGTAATCCGTAGTTTTGTCATTATATTTAATCCTGCAAAAGGAGTTTAATGCATTACAATGACTGTGTAACTAGTAATACAGTAAAGCAAACCAATGTTCCCCATTAAAATTAATTTACTACTGTACTTGTATGTAATCTTGCTGAATTCGAGTTCGCTCAAATACTGTATATTTTTCCCAGCAATATTTAAGTTCCCTAAACTGAATGCTTTCTTTGAAAATTCCTGCAATTTTGGAACCCAACTCACAAGTTGCGCTTTCCAATTGCGCTTTCCCTAAGTAAAAGCTGCCTTCTTCTTAATGTGCAGCAGAGGGGGCTATTGTACAAAACAGACTAAAGTCAGCTTGTATCGACGTTAATGAAATTGATATTGATATAATTAATAATTATTGAAAAACACTGTTCTTTTTCATAATGATGCTCCCATTTACAGTCAAGTAAAATGAAAAGATTCTTTTGATTGACAAGAGGCAATCACAGTGTCAAAATGTCCCCTATAGAGTGACATAAAATCCGTCTACGCTTACATTTAGCCTGGCAGGTGCAAGGACCGTGTTTACGAGGAATGTTCTAGTTTTTCAGACCTGAGCCACGCCTTCCTCCCAGCCTTTGATCACCTCGTTGCGTCCGATCTTGAACTTGAAGGGCTTGTTTCTGTCTCGGGATGAGTCAAACTTTTTGCCGTTCTGCAGCATACCTGTCAAAAAGAAAGAATCGTCACTTTTGGGTGATATTTGCAAACGAGGGCTTTTTAGGATTTGGTCTTAAAATCCTAAATTATAGCGGGGGGTGGGGGTGGGGGGTCATTTTATCAGGATCTTGGGTTTGTTTCAATTCTCCCTAATGCACAGAGGCAGAATGTGAATCAGGAAGCAGTGGCCTGGTTTTTTGGATTATTATTAAGTTAACAACTAGGCCATAGCTCGTGAGCATATCGAGGGAGGAAGAAAAAAAAGAAAAAAGTCGAAACCCAGACAAGGAAAGATGGAGGAAGCTTAGCTTTTTACTATTAAAAAAAACCATGAATACATACATTTATCTTTTGACACGGAATAACTCCAAAGTACCAAGAGTTTTGGCATGCTCTACCACCACAACAGATGGTGCTGATAAAACTTTTTTTCCCCTTGAAAAACTACCGGCAACAAATGTTCCCATTGGTGTCTTGTGGCTCTTTACAAACAAATTGATAATTTATGATAAAAACATACGGGTTAGGGTCCAAGTTTCTGTCTAGGGTAACCACAGCCAACCTTGGCCATCCCCTGCCTCCGCCCGACTACTACATCTACAGTAAGATGCTGTAATACTACTCATGATTGCGAGAAGATAAAGAATATATGCCTGTATTATATTTTCTGTCTGCACGCGTTGCTTCACCTTTTGTGTTCAAATATCAGCTACTTTTAAAACCCCGACCATTAATGCGAACAGTTAGCATGTCAATTATGTTTTGCATTGTACATGTTCCAAAAAAGCTGGGACAGGGTCATGTGTACCACTGTGTTACATCACCTTTTCTTTTAACAACATTCAATAAACGTTTGGGAACTGAGGACACTAATTGTTGAAGCTTTGTAGGTGGAATTCTTTCCCATTCTTGCTTGATGTACAGCTTCAGCTGTTCAACAGTCCGGGTTCTCCATTGTCGTATTTTACACTTCATAATGCACCACACATTTTCAATGGGAGACAGGTCTGGACTGCAGGCAGACAGGCCAGTCTAGTACCCGCACTCTTTTACTACGAAGCCACGCTGTTGTAACACGTGCAGAATGTGGTTTGGCATTGTCTTGCTGAAATAAGCAGGGGCGTCCTAGAAAGACGTTGCTTGGATGGCAGCATATGTTTCTCCAAAACCTGTATGTACATTTCAGCATTAATGGTGCCTTCACAGATGTGTAAGTTACCCATGCTATTGGCACTAACACAGCCCCATACCATCACAGATGCTGGCTTTTGAACTTTGCGTCCATAACAGTCCGGATGGTTCTTTTCCTCTTTGGCCTGGAGGACACAACGTCCACAATTTCCAAAAACGATTTGAAATGTGGACTCGTCGGACCACAGAACACGTTTCCACTTTGCATCAGTCCATCTGAGACGAGCACGGGCCCAGAGAAGCCGGAGGCGTTTCTGGGTGTTGTTGATAAATGGCTTTTGCTTTGCATAGTAGAGTTTCAAGTTGCACTTACGGATGTAGCGCCGAACTGTATTTACTGACATTGGTTTTCTGTAATGTTCCTGAGCCCACGTGGTGATATCCTTTACACATTGATGTCGGTTTTTGATGCAGTGCCGCCTGAGGGATCGAAGGTCACCGGCATTCAATGTTGGTTTTCGGCCTCGCCGCTTACATGCAGTGATTTCTCCAGATTCTCTGAACCTTTTGATGATATTATGGACCGTAGATGATGAAATCCCTAAATTCCTTGCAATTGTACATTGAGGAACATTGTCCTTAAACTGTTCGACTATTTTCTCACACACTTGTTCACAAAGAGTTGAACCTCGCCCCATCTTTGCTTGTGAATGACTGAGCAATTCAGGGACGCTCCTTTTATACCCAATCATGGCACCCACCTGTTCCCGATTAGCCTGTTCACCTGTGGGATGTTCCAAACAGGTGTTTGATGAGCATTCCTCAACTTTCTCAGTCTTTTTTGTCACCTGTCCCAGCTTTTTTGGAACGTGTTGCAGCCATAAAATTCTAAGTTAATGATCATTTGCTAAAAACAGTTTATGAGTTTGAACATTAAATATCTTGTCTTTGCAGTGTATTCAATTAAATATAGGTTGAACATTATTTGCAAATCATTGTATTCTGTTTTTATTTATGTTTAACACAACGTCCCAACTTCATTGGAATTGGGGATGTAGTAGCCGAGTTAGTAAGCACTCTTGGTGTGGGTTAAAATGATTAGGTGCCGCTGCCCGAGCGCTGAACCGATACTCCTCCGGTAACAGCCCTTTAATTGATGTCAGTCTGTGTTCACTCGGCAAGTGTGAATAGTTGGGGGTCTAAAGACGTTTCGTGAACGCCACACTTTAACGACATAACGGCGTCGCCTCTCCCCTTTCACCGGCCGTCTAAAATTAGCGGCTCCGGGCATTTCTAAGAATCACACAAGGCCCGCCAATCGCAGCTGGGCCGGGATCGGTTCCAAACAAGGAAGTTGTCGAGTGCAAACCAACCGAGGGTCAGCATCTGATGGTGTCCCAGTGGTATCACCATACAGTGATTGTGCCATGAGCCATAAATCTGAAAACCATGCATCAGGGAAACTAAAAAAAAAAATGGACGAAATTGAACACAAAATTCTCTCAATTTTTATCCAATCCAAAATCAAGACCAAATTAGCATATTAGCAGGCACGGTGGCCGACTGGTTAGAGCGTCAGCCTCACAGTTCTGAGGACCCGGGTTCAATCCCCGGCCCCGCCTGTGTGGCGTATGCATGTTCTCCCCGTGCCTGCGTGGGTTTTCTCCGGGCACTCCGGTTTCCTCCCACATCCCCAAAACATGCATTAATTGGAGACTCTAAATTGCCCGTAGGCATGACTGTGAGTGCGAATGGTTGTTTGTTTCTATGTGCCCTGCGATTGGCTGGCAACCAGTTCAGGGTGAACCCCGCCTCCTGCCCGATGACAGCTGGGATAGGCTCCAGCACGCCCGCGACCCTAGTGAGGAGAAGCGGCTCAGAAAATGGATGGATGGATTAGCATATTATGCTAAAAACAACAAAATCATCAAGTCGATACTTGATTCTGGTGTATCGATACTGTATCATGACAAATAACGCTACCATATATCCTAATATAGATATTGAATGCTACTGAATCAATACCGTAATTTGATACAATGTATGACAGTATCATGATTTGATGCTAACGTATCTATACCGTATCATGAAAGATGATACAATATATCATAATATCGATAGTAGATGCTGGCGTATTAGTCCCGTAATATAACAGACAATGATATGATATATTGTGTTCAGAAGGAGTGCGAAGGAGTGCGACTTATATGTTTTTTCCTTCTTTATTTTGCATTTTTTGGCTGGTGCAATTTATACTCCGGAGCGACTTATATTCCGGAAAATACGGTAGTTGTTTGAGCGTTTATTTGATGTCCTTGATCTCCAACTTAAGCTGAATCACGAAGATATTGAAAAAAAAATAAAAAATGCTCAAATGGTTTTCCATATAATTCTACCAACGAATTAATGAGCCAACTGCGATCAAAACAAGTTTCAAGCATGGTGGTGGTAAAAGCTTGACAAAAGCGACAAATCTTGTTGGCTGGCTTGGGACTGGTTTGCAGCACGTTGTAAATCCTGCGACAGATGCAAATGTTGGCGTCTGGCACTTTTTTTTTTTTTTTTTTTTTTAAGCCCTGAAGGCGGTTTCTAACATTAGGCGTTGATTAAAAAAATCTCCTCAATGATCTTGTAGCTGAAGTTATAAAAAGAGGGTGTGCTCTCATAATTGACAGCTGCATTGAACCACTTTATTAGGTGCACTAGCAAGCGCGATCTGGTAAAAGAAGAGCGGCGTAAATCCTAACAGGTGTGCTCATATTTTGGTTCACTATCTGGAAGTTGTACAATCACAATTACAGTAAGCCACCGCTTCATCATTCTGTGCCTATTGCAGATTTTTCTGTTAAACATTTCTTTGTGTGTGGAAACACATTTGCAATTTAATGACAAAAGTGTGTTTAAATGTGATTACAGTGTGTGGGAGGGCTATTTTAAGGCCGAAACTAATAAACATGTTTATATATTTTTATTCCGTTATTGTTATGTATTTTCGATACATCTTATGCTGGCAATTTTTGGGGTGTGTTCAAATACTACAATGTGTTTAGAAATGTATTTATGTATTCATTTATTTTTTAATAATGGTCTCACTATATCGCAAAGGTTCATCTATCGCAAATGGTTCTCCTCCTGCGATGAACGTGTGATAGCCGTAAATGACTGCCTTTCTGACAGTGTCACTCAAAACTCAGCATAATAATAATGTTGTTTTTTTAGGGGGGGGGGGGATTTAGGCAGTCGCCGCTGCTATCAGTTATGGGTGCTTGGGTGGAGTGGTAGTTCCCTTTCCTTCCTGATCCTGACGCCGCCGGTTACGGGTCTCAAGAGAAATCTCCGAGCTCTTTTGGCTCCGCGTCGGCACAAAAAAGAAAAAAAAATGTAAGTACTAACAGAGGCGGGGTTATTTTTACTCCCTCCTTCCCCTATCCCCCCAGTCTAGAGGAGCTGCCAGCATGAGATCCGCACCCCCTCCCGCCATCACTAAAAAAAGGGTGGATGAAAAAAAAAATGCTTTATGTCTGAGCCCACACTGCAGTGAATGTCTGCAAGAATGTAGCTTTCGGTGACTGGGAGGACTTCATACGATGAGGGTGGGAAAACTGCAGCCGGTGGGCCATAATAAGTCCACAAGATTATTGGATCCAATCGTGAAGCCAAACTATGTAGTGCAGTGAACGTAATGTACAGTATGGCACTGCACAGCATTTTTCATCACGATCTGAGCTTGTGGAATCAAACTGTGAGTGTTCCCTTTTTTCATGGCGAATCATCATACATTATTGTCCTACAGAGGACCCCCACATATTATCGGTCCGGCATTCTCGAATTCACCTCGTCACAGATTTTCTGGGGGAACCTATCCTCCGTTAAATTTGTCTCTTTGCGATTTTCCGTAAAGCGGCTGCTTTGGCTCACAATAGTTTTGACACTGGACTGCACCGCTACAGTAATTCTTCCTCATGATCACAATTGTTGACATGTAGGTACTGTACATTATGTATCTCCGTGCTTAGCTGTAAGCTGTTTACTATACTGTATTTTTTAAGGGTGCAGTAATGTTTGAAGACGTTTGTAAGAGTTTCAAACGCTAATAGTGTTTTGAGATCATACTTTGTAGGATATCGTATTTATGGTTTAAACTAGCAGGAACTCACTGTTTTCAAACGCTAATAGTGTTTTGAGATCATACTTTGTAGGATATCGTATTTATGGTTTAAACTAGCAGGAACTCACTGTTTTGTTCGAGCACTTGAGGAGGTGTTGCGTTTCATGGCGAGTCATCAGACTTTGCTGCCAAGTTCTGCCCACACCCTACGGTGAAAACTCACAATTATCACAATTAAGCGTTGTCCATCTGTTGAGCAAACTCAGTTTAATTTTGATGGCGATCACGCAAATTCCGAAGCAGGAGATCAAGTATGCCTGAAAATCACCCAAATATAGTACCTTCAAACCAAAATGGCAGACAATCTATCCTTTCACAGCGTAGGTTCCTATTTTAAGTCCAGTCTGATTTACAAGCGATGCAGTGGTGGCGTGTTCTGAGATTTTCTACTAATCTTAATTGTTTTAGAGGTATTGGGTTCGAACCCTTCCCTTGTTCTCATTTTGGGAAGGCAAGGTCCAGTGGTCTACTCCCATGTTTGGAGCGCTAACATAGTAAGGAATGATGTCCGCATTTAGACATGACCTCATCGCATCCTCCTGGCCTGCTGCTCGCATGGGCGCCATTTTTGTCATCTTGATTTTTATTTATATTGGGCAAGCTGACTATTGCAATGTTGTAGTCATTTAACAATTTTTGATGTTGTGTGACATTTCTGGAGTGTTCTGGTTGTCTTAGGCCCGGTACACACAAGGATTTTTCAAATCTGAAAAAAATTATTTATCTGTGACAAACCCCGACATAGTAAGATTAAACAAATCTGGCCTTCAACAGTTTTGGTTGTATTGTGTGTTGTGTGCTGCGATAATCTCAACGCAGAACACTACACACAAAGATTATGTTCCGCTGCCAATCTTGAAATCTCGCGCGATCACACGTGATTTCACAAAAACGAAGACGAGCAGACACTTCCGGGTATGCGCCGATGTTACCCGAGTGTTTCCGAGGGGACTGGACTTGGAAATTAAATTAATTTACCCTCAATCCGCAGTTAATTTCCATAATGCCCATGGAAGGTTTTCCATTTGGGAAATTCCCCATCTTAAATTCCCATAGAAATTAACCTGATATTTTCCACCCCTTTGAATCTCAAGGAGCACCTAATGTTGTGGCCAGTGAGTAAATCATGTGAGGAATAATAACAGATTAGTTTTCACTCTCTAATTCGAAGCTCTGTGCGCCACCGTGAGCGGCTTTCCCTAAAAATGTCGGCCTCGTGACAGGCTCGCTCGCCATATTTGGGAATCTCTGCCTCCCGCCCGAGTCACGCGAGCGTCAGCTGCACGCCATGTAAGCGAGCGTCTGTGCCGTGTGTGCGTGTCTGCGTGGTTTGAATCCCAAAGGAAGGCTCACAAACAGCCACGTGCAGTGTTCCCATTGCGTTTGGGATGAAGCGAGGACATCGAAATGTGACATTTGCTTCCAACTGAACGAAAACAACAAAATACTAAACAAACAGCCCTATTTATCTTTGCTTCTATTTGGCCAACAGGAAGAATGTGAGCGTCTCGTGTTCCAATTCTTTGGCTAACCGCTATCACCAGACTTCCTCTTCATGGGATCTTGGTGTAATCTTTGCTCTTATAAAACTCAAAAGTGGCCGAGGCATTGACCCAGAGAGGAGGCAAGGAAGTTTACACGTAACTACCATTCCATGTTTTTTGGCAAGCCATCAAACTTCACCGCAGTGCTACACCCACAAACAAAGACGATAACAGAAATTTCGCACAATTTAGCATTGTCCTTGCGGTTCAAATCTGGTAAACGTCACACACAATCTCTAGGACAAGTTTGTGTTGAAAGGATCCCCGATATTCGCCAAACTGACCCTAAAATGTCCTGTTCAAACCAAAATATCAGACTTGCTATGCGTTTTCGTGCATGGCTTATTGAGACCTTTTACATGATAGAGACGTGGCTACCAAATGTGGGGCAGGAATTTTCTAACTCAGCTTATGAGAGTTTCATGTTTATTGGCAAGTCATCAAACTTTGCCACTCACAAGCAATGGCCAAGATCTCATTTTCACAAGTGTGTATAGCCCATCTGTCTACTAGCAATCGGACAAAACATCTTGGACAAAATCTTTTTGAAGGACCCCTGAAATGGCCTAATTGACCCTAAATTGGCCATTTCAAACCAAAATGGCAGACTTTTTCCATCTTTTCGGGCATGGCTTCTTCAGACTTTTTGGTGGGTCTTCTCATGATAGACATGCCTAGCAAATTTCATGATGGTCAGTGAAACTGGGTTAGCTGAATTTATAATTTATTAGAGTTTTGTGGTTTTTGGCAAGTCGACAAACTTCGCTGCTGTGCTCCGTCCACACGCAACGACGAAAACGCTTTAGTGTCGCCCATTTGTCTTGTATACATAGTTTAATTTTGGTCGCATACTGACAATATCTCTACGGGAAGTTTCTTTCTGACATATTCCTAAAAAATGCCAAAATAAACAGCAGACTTCCGATCCCTTTTTGTGTACGGCTTTTGACAATAGTCATGATGTAGATGCATTGTTGCCTATCAAAAATTCACATTCCTAAGAGAAACCAACTTAAGGGGCTACATTTTCAAACTTCATTTATTAGACTTTGGTGTTTTTTGGTGAATCTTCAAACTTTACCGCCATGCTCTGCCCACACAGAATGACAAAAATTACTTTAAAATTTGGCAGCACTCTGACAAAATGAAGGACCCCTGGAGAATCGCCATAATTAACCATAAAATGGCTGTTTCAAAACAAAATGGCTGACTTCCTGCCTTTTCCGGCATGGCTTCGTCAGACTGTTTTCTATGACAGACATGCCAACCCAGTGAAACTTGCTTCGGGGGCTGAGTTTTTTAGACCCCGGCCATAGTTTTCATGGCAGCCATTTCCTATCGCAGAGTCAATAACAGGTTTATCGCTCTGTGGGGTCTGTCTGGCTGAACTGGAGCCAGCAGCCAGCAGCATGATGATTTAATGAGTCAAAATGGGGGAGGACGTGTGGAGTGAGGCAATGCGGAGGATGTGAGTGACGCACACCAATGGAGACATCCAGTCAGCGGGGAGGCGGACATGGGGGTGTTGACACCTTGTTAGGGAGGAAAACAGCAATAACACAAACGGCGCCGCTTCTCCTTTTTCTGATGGTTGGATAATACGGTGTGCCCACCCATTATATCGCGGTTCAACGTTTGTCAGTCATATCGCTGATTTTTAATACGACTGTATTTACGACTATTCGCCATATGAACATTAAAAGAATATATTGTGGGAGGGCTAAGACTATATAAACACAATTTCAACGTATGTGATCTCTCTATATCGCAGATTTTCACCCGTCACAGGTAGGTCTGGAATGTATCCCCTACGGAAAACGAAAGTTGACTATAACACAAACGGTGCGGTTTCTTCTTTCTTGATAAAGTTAGATATTAGTTGCGCATGTGTCTCCAATCGCCACGTGTGTTTATGACAAAGCCTGCGGCGCAGAGGGTGAGGCAGTGTTTTTATAGCTGCATCATAAACCTGCCGATCCGCAGACAAGGCTGATACGAGGCGAGCCTTGCTTTTTGTTTTGTTTACTTTCTGTCTGACCTACTTGTCTGCATCGAACAAGTGCCCGAGGCACACGCTAACCCAAATGTGTTTCCCCCATGTCGCAGCGGTGCAGCTCACAAAAATGGGCGGCTCTGAACAAAAGGGACTGTATAGCATGAACATGGACATGCTGGACGGTCAATTGAGGCCATGTGGGACAACTCGGGAGAGCATTGGGCTCCATTAGACCAGTGTTTCTCAAACTTTTTACACCAAGTACTACGGTCATGAGCAACATTAAAAAGCAGTAGCGGAGCAGGCCTAAGTATTCATCAAAACAGAGAGGAAGCATACGAAAAACATGCTTATGAAGAGTGGCTACGAGAGTAGACAATACTTCCAATTTGATAATCACATTTACGGGAGCATCACCAATCACTCTACAACAAATTCCTCCATCCACCCATCCATTTTCCTTACCGCTTATCCTCACTAGGGTCACGGGCTGCTGGAGCCTATCCCAGCTATCTTCGGGCGGGAGGCGGGGTACACCCTTAGCCGGTCGCAGGGCACATAGAAACAAACAACCATTCGCACTCACATTCACACCTACGGGCATTTTAGAGTCCACAATCAACCTACCACGCATGTTTTTGGGATGTGGGAGGAAACCGGATTGCCCGGCGAAAACCCACTCAGGCACGACGAGAACATGCAAACTCCACAAAGGCGGGGCTTGGATTTGAACCCCGGTCCCCAGAACTGTGAGGCAGATGTGCTAACCAGTCGACCTCCGTGCCGGGACAACAAATTCAAGGTAACGTTAATATATAACTATGACGCTGTCTCAAAATGAACGTTTGCAACCAGCTATGAGAGTTAGCATGTCTACAATTGGTGAGCTAAACACTATAAACCCGCCACCGAGGCAGAAAACTAGCTAACTAGCACGGCTCGCATCAGTTTGCGTCCACTCTGACGTTACTTCACAAAGCAGAGAAGAACAGAGAAGCAGCTACCATTACTCATTTTTGGAGAAACAAGTACTTTTGCTGTTGTACGACATTTTGATTTTATTTAGGAAAAAAAAAATCTATTGCTTATTTTCTTTCCATTCACTAATGTAACTGTGGAGCATGTTCGGTGTAAAAAAAAAAAAAAAAAAGAAAGACAACAAAAAGTTAGCTACCCAAACACTTCAAAATAATACATTTTATAGCTGTAAATGCAATACTGTGAAATCGCGATATTTTTGCTCACGGTTATCATACTGTCAGAATCTGATACTGTACCGACCACATGGGGAAAAATAAGACCACGTGAGACAACGGTGACAGCACAGCATGATACGACATGGGACAACAAAAGACCCTGTATAAAAGAATGACTCACTCACCTATGTAATGAACCACACACGTCTGACCCTTCTTTGGAAATGTGCTTCCTGTGAAAGAAAAAAAATACACATGAGTTCATATTACGCCGTTCCCTATCCCCCACTACTGTATATTGCAGTTCAACCACTGCTATAGCACTGATTTTTAATACAGCTTTCGAAGATTCACTTTACAATCATTTCAGACATACCAAGAATTACGTGTTGGTTAAAACATTTATTAATATATCGGCAAGTCCAAATGTAGAGTTGCGCGTCTTCAGGGTAGTACCATGTTGTACCACAACATGCCGGGTAATGCTTTTTTTTTTTTTTTTTTTTTAATTACATTTTATTTTGAAAAACTAAACATCAACAGAGAATTACAAGTGTTTTTAAAAATAACAAACAAACAAAAAAACTACATAACTTTGCTTTTAAGTCTGCTAGCTTACTGCTAACACATAATGGGAAAGGCCATAAACAGAGTAGCGCATAGCATCTTTGTTGTGGGGTTGTGACACATTAAATTCATATTTGAACACAAACTGTGCAGCAGCACATGTAGACCGGTAACAAAACAATACATCACAGGCGCATATTCTTTAAACTCTGTGAAAAAAAAAAGCAATGAAATTGCACTTTTGAGTCACTGAGCGTAGTGGTGACCCTTCTTCGCTTATGTCTGTAGGACTGTATTATACTGCCCTCAGGTGGCCAAGGCGCACACACCAGAAGGAGTAGCCCAATTAACTGAATTGAAGCATGAAATCATGATGCACTAATAATAATAATAATAATAATATCCTAAAACATTCTATTATGTTATTATTCTATGTTGTATGAAGGACGATATTATGGAGTGCTATTTTGCTTTTTAAAAACATATTTCTTTGGGGTGGCTGAATCGGTTTTATAGCATTTCCATTCATTTTGATGAGGGAAGAGGATTTGAGATACCAGTGTTTTGAGTTTCAAGTGGAACGAATTAACATCGTATCTCCAGGCACCACATATTAAAAAAAAAAAAAAAAAAAAGTGAGTACTTGGATTATATAAAAATGACTTTGTCGGGGTTATTTCATAACCTGCGCGTTGTACAAACTGGAATTTGAAAGATGACGATATAATGCACAAATAAATAAAAATATTAAAACGTAATAGTTTTGGGCCTGGGGGAGAGAGGGACGAAGCCCCCTCCGGGAAGCCACTCACCATCACCGGGAGATATTGTCTCGACTTCCACGCCCATGGTTCTCCGATACTTCGTCGATTTCTAGCCGTAGAACATAAGTCCTTCCCAGGCGAGCGTTTCCTCGTATGGCCGCTACCGTAACAGCTCGGTGTCCGCCGAAGGACAGCATGCAGTCGTCACCCGACCGCCGCCGAGAGCCTCCCAGTCGAGATATGAGGAGGGAGAGAGCAGATTTCTGGACTCCCACTGGCCAAAGGGCTCTCACAAGATGGCGGCGCCACACTGCGGCGGAGCGGAGTACTTACTGACCGAGCGGTGGTTGCTTGTGATAGATTCGTGACGGTTGTTTGGGATAAAATATCAACCGCTGCATGTACGGCAGGTCTCACTTGGTGCTTTGAGTTGGAATCCGAGGGCAAATGCAATTCAAACGAGGGAATAAGTTAGAAATGAGGCTAACTTGCAATTGAACTACGTTTCCCATGATGCATCTTCCATGGTGATGGTCGGGAACCACTTCCGTCTCAAAAGACGAGTGACCGTGGGAGACGTTTTTTTCATGGTCACTGCTTGTTTGTGGATTCGTGGTTGTTTTTTATTTTTTTAGACGCATCAACCACTCTGAATGCACACCAACTTTCCAAAAGTTACCAAAAATACACAAAAATGAAAATATTTTAAAATGTCATTCTTTCGTACAGGTTATACGAAGTTTATCCACTGAGGCTGTTCAAATTTGGCACGTCTGCTAAAACGGATTTTAATTTCCACAAGTTTGTGTGTTAAAACAAGGAAAATGTGTGTATGTCATGGGTGAGTTTGAGACAGTCCTAAGAACTGCCTGCGTTTCCACCACATTCGCGCAGAAGCATGCATCTGTTGTTTTGTGAAGAGTCATGGTGTGAGAATGTCAAAAGAGTAAATCAAACAGCAACATACTGAACATAAGGAATTAAAGTCATGTACCTGTACCTGTCCTGCAATTTTGCAAAATAAAATAAAAAAGTATACATTTATGTGAGATCTAAAAAGGGGGTCACATGCTCGTGAAGCTACCTGAGCTGACTGAGATGATGGTAGGTAGACAGATTGTAGACGTTTTTATCCCAAAAAATTGTTTTGTGAACATAAACCTCCCTATTTCTCTGCAACATTGATTAATGATTAACCATCCTTATCAGGCAGACTATTAATATATTTATAAAAGCTCTGTAGTTAATAATTTAAATTAGTAAGGTTTTATGAGGATATTATTATGAAAGAACAGTAGGCCTGTGGGGAACAGTTTTGAGTCTAACTACGTTTCCCATGATGCACTTCTCAGGATGACGCCGGGGAATCACTTCCTGGTTGAACACTAGTAAACATTGGCGTCACGGCGTTGCCCGGCAAAATGTGAAGTTACGCCATACAACATCCACCGTAAGTGCTTCGTGAAGCTTTATTCGGCAAAGTACGTGTTGTTTACAAAAATGTGTGTGTGTGTGTGGTTTTTTGTTGTTGTGTTTTTAGGTCTATGGTATCTAAACGTGGAGTTAAAGAACAGCGTGATTGCATTCTCACTCGTGTGATCACGTTCGATCTGTAAATCATTCTTAAGCGACATCATGGACGGAAAATTCAATTTGTTTAGTTTAACTTAATTGTATCACTACTCTATGCCTTCTTACATTAGATTACTATGGATGCATCGAAACCACTTTTCTGAGACCTAGTAAAACTACTTGCTAACTAGCCAATACCAAGTACAGATACTTAATAATACCATTAAATCTTGCAATTGTGGTGAAATTTTTCATCAAACATTGTTCAATAACACAAAACGAACTTTTCTTGAACATGGCGTATGCTTCTATCAAATATAACCATTTCTATAGGAACAACTTGTCATTACTGACGTTTTAATATTTCCTAACAGTCTTGCCACACGTTTCAATTAAATGTCGCATGTAACACAAGGCATTCCAGTTATGTGGTATCTCAGTCTGAACACTAGGGGCACTAGTATGTAAAAGGTGTACATAGATAAGAGACCATAGAAGTAAAAGACAAAGTATCGTCACACAGGTGACATGGCTCCTACCCCACCTGTCCAGATGCCAGGTTGGTAAAGTGGCATAGTTCCTGGTTAATGTTAAAATTAGCTATAATTTATCAACCAACGTATCCCTCATTCTTTAGAATTGTTGGAAACTTTGCATGGGAATTAACAGGACTTTATGGGAATGTATGAGAAGCTTCAGATATGCCGCCACTTGAGTGAAGTGGGAGAAAAAAAAATGGAGCAATCAAGGTGCTGTAATACCTTTGCATCTGGGCAAGGACAGCTATCACTTGTGTATGGATGTCTGCTTATGATGACACAAAATGTTTATATTTATGCTTGAATAAGATATTGTTCCATTAAATTACCCTAAATTCCCAGAATCCCAGTTAATTCCCACATAGGCGTTCCAATTTGGAATATTTTCCATGTAAATTTACAGGAAATTTTCCACCCCTTTGCAACCCTACTTGTCTCACTTAGCAACCTCTTTGGAGTTTGGGTCCTGAGAATGACAAATTGTCTCCTCCCCAACGCATGTAAGTGAGCGACGTCATCGGCCTCAGGTCCCGAAAGGTCCTGGGAGTGTCGTGTCGAGGTCGTTGCGCTTTAATCAGCTAATAGTGCACGTCACCGCGCCCTCGGCTCAGGAGAGCGGATTAAGGCGCCTTCTTGGAAGGAAACCCAGGACAGAACCTTTGCCGGTTCTAATCTGCAGGGCGAGGAGCCACCGGCCGCTCAGATTTGTTGTGCCGCTTTCTGGCCAGGATGGACCTGGGCAAGGCCAAGCTGCTGCGGAGCGGCATCAACACGCTGCACCAGGCCATCCACCCTCTGCACGGTGTGGCGTGGACCGACGGCAAACAGGTGTGCCTGACCACGCTCTACTTCCAGCGCGGCGAGGCCAAGTTCGGCGACACCAACGTCATCGGGCAGTTCGAGCACGTCCTGGGACTCTTCTGGGGCCCGCTGTGCTGCCCCGACTCGCCCGCCTTGCTGGCCGTGCAACACAAGAAGCACGTCAGCGTGTGGCAGCTGCAGCTCAGCGCGTTGGAACATAACAAGTTGCTGTGCACGCAGACCTGCGAGATGAGCGAACCCTTCCCGTTGATCGCGCATGGCTGCGTCTGGCACCCGAAAATGGACATTCTGGCTCTCCTCACCAAGCGAGACGCATCAGTGCTATTCTCAGTGCGGGTGGACAACAGGAGGACCAAGGCAGAAATCAAAGGTAGTGGGCTGATCCACTGCGCGTGTTGGACTAAAGACGGCACTCGGTTGGTGGTGGCGATCGGCGCCGCGCTGCACTCCTACATTTGGAACGACATCCACAAGAGCCTGGCGGCCTGCTCTTTTTGCCCCATCTTCGACGTGGGGGGCTACGTCTGCGCCATCGAGGCAACGGGGGACTCGCAGGTTGCTGTGGCGACAGAGCTGCCTTTGGAGAAGCTCTGCGGCTTGAACGCCGAGATGGCCTTCGAGGTGGACCCCCCACGAAACCAGACGCCAGAAAACGACCTCTCTCAGGACTCCAGACGACTCTCGTTTGACCTTGCCGAGAGGTCTCGCTCGGGCCCCCTGGACCTCACCCACCTCCTGGCTAGACACCGGCGCTCGGACCCCAGCCCGCTCATCCACCTGCAACGTAAGGACACGGTGACGGGCTCCGGCCAGGACTCCTCGCACCTGGTGCTGATCACGTACGAGCGCAAGGTGGTCACCACCCGCAAAGTCAGCATCCCCGGGATCCTGGTGCCGGATTTGGTGGCGTTTGACCCGCGAGCCTCCACCGTCGCCGTGGCGTCCAACACCTGCAACATGGTGCTGGTGTACCGCATCACGGCGTCGGCCATGCCCAACATCCAGCAGATCTCGCTGCAGACCACCGACAGACCCAAGGGGGTGTGTTTCCTCAGCGAAAAGGTGCTGCTGATGATGGTAGGCCGGCAGAAGTCCACGGACCCCGCCTTCCTCCCGTCCTCCAACACGGAAAAGTACACCCTGCGCCTAGTAGCCAAAGAGTTTGACGGGGAGGGTGTCCCCTCCCCTCTCAATGCAGAGCCTACTTCTAATTTGTCACGGATTAGGAGGCACTCAGAGCACATGCCCAAGGAGGACAGGGAGCGGCTGGGGATAAAGGACTTGGTTCTTCCCAGGGCGGGAGTGGTCTCCCGCTCACCCGGGAGCAGACGCAGGCTGGTGGAGGAGGTGAGGAGCCCCGAGCCAAGCCCCGTGGCCAGCTCCGTGGACTTCTCCTACTCCTTGGAACGAACCCCCTCCGTCGCCGCGGAGACCTCGGACATCGGCCGCATGGCCGGCCTGGCGGTGGCCGGACCGGCCAGCAGGGACTCCAGCCGGGCCGGATCGCCTAGACCGGAGGTGGCGCCGGAGCCATTGCTGGCCCCGCCGGGTGGCTCCTCCAGGGAGCGAGCCCTGGAGCATCTGGTCTTCAACATGGAGCGGCTGTTCGCTCGCGTCGCAGACGTGCAGCAGTGCCTGGGCGAGATCCGAGAACACGCCCAGAACGGCAAGAAGCTTCAGAGTTCCTACCCGGCCGCCGCCGAGCCCCCTTACCTCAACGTCACATGCCAGGTACATTCACGTTGAAAATTCCCTGGTTGGAATCTGTACTCCTTACGCTGTTTCGTACTTTCCACCTGGTTTTAAAGAATCTGCTAGCTTTTAAAAACGTCTTGTCTGATTTTACAAACATCTGTGTTTTTTTAGTACGTTGGCACGCCAGTTTTTTTTTTTTTTTTTTTGTATGCCTATGGAACGGTGATGTTTCAGCACCATTAACGTCGCGTATTAACAAGTGACCAGGGTAAATAATTTGAAGTATTCTGCTAATGTGCTAAAAAAAAATATTGTCCAATATTAAATTTTTCTAATGACTTACAGTGAGCCTCCATTTATAGTGGGGGATATGTTCCAGACGCACCGGCAATAGGTGAAAATCTGCAATATAAAGATTATACTTTTTTTTTGAACCCTTCCATGCCCTTTAAACACAATGAAACTTATTAAAAATGTTTACATAAATTGTAAACATATTTAAACACACCCAAAAAATTCAATTTGGAAAGTGCATCAAGCTACTTTGGCTCTCCTTTCCCACATGCGAGGGCATTACGGTAAATAAGTATACAGTGCAAGCTTGATGTGCGTAGTTTTTCGAGTTAAGAGCCGTTGCATGGTGGTGGTGGTTGTTTTTTTTATTTTGTGTTGCAAGCCAGGATTTGAAATATGAGTGTAAATACAAAATGAAAACACTTGTGCTGCTGTAGGCCACAACCCATGTCCAGACGCATGCAAAATTAATTTCCAGGAAAGACGAGTCGATACTGTAATGCATTTTCCATAAAAATGCATAAAATAATGAGCCGCGATATAGCGGGGGCTCACTGTACATGTGTGTATATTCTGGTAGATGTGGCATCGGTCAGGATTGGAAGCGGCGCTTGACTTTTGTATTGTTTTTGCGTCGCGCAGAACCAGCTGTCTGAGAACGTGTTCATCGACGAGCGCCGTCCGGTGCTGCTGTGCGACGGCAAGCTGTATCTGCGCGCCCTCCAGGAGCTTTTCAACCTCGCCGTCGTGGAGATGCTGCACGGTACGTGAATCTATCCAGCGAGCAATAAACTCACTCCCGTGTTTTTTCCCAGCTTGCTTGCTAGCCCACCGAGCATTTACATTATCAAGAGTCCTGCAATACTTGTTGCATTAGTCTCTTTTTTTTCTGTTAAATAATTGATGAACTAATTATACTTTAATTATGAGTAACAGAAAG
This sequence comes from Phyllopteryx taeniolatus, assembly GCF_024500385.1. Classification (NCBI taxonomy): domain Eukaryota; kingdom Metazoa; phylum Chordata; class Actinopteri; order Syngnathiformes; family Syngnathidae; genus Phyllopteryx; species Phyllopteryx taeniolatus. Next base: position 14,324,689 of record NC_084519.1, read on the forward strand.
GTTTGTTATTTTATTAAAATAAACTATTTTACATCTATGAACATTGAATGTTTGTTTTCATTCATTTTATTAAATAATTGGTTAATCTATTTATTGTAAATAAAATATTGGTTAAAAGAAACATCTAAATTATATATACATATTAAATAATTGGATTTTTCACATTGTATTAAATAATTGGTAAATTATACAATAATTACATTCATATTTAAAATTTACAATGGATTTTATTGGTCAATTATTACAATTTTTATTTATATAAAACAATATAAAATGTATATATTTTCAAAAGTTTAACACTTATTGTGTTAAATATTCGTTAATATAAATTAATTATAGATGCAGTCACACAGTTTCAAATTTTAATGAATCTTTTTTTTAAAATAACAAATTTTACATATGTAAAATGTAACACATTTTATTCAGTGTGTTAAATCATTGTTTAATTAATTGGATATGAATAAAGAAATAATTATTTGATTCAAATGAGCAATTTTACATGAACATTTAACATGTTAATTATTTTAAATAAATGGTTACTATTTGGATTTGGATTATAATTAATAATATTTTTAAAAAGTGAATTATTTTACTGTTCAAAAAATAAAGTTTACACATTTTACATACACACACGTGGTCCAGCTGTCCTTTTCTAAAATGTTTGCCCAGCCCTGGTGTAAACTATGTAAACACATTGTGGGTGTCATGCGTTTGAGCTATAATTGGATGTGATTAGCGGCTCGGGACAGATTACAAGCGTTTAAACGGAAGCATCTTAGTTTATTGGCATGTGACAGGCCTAAACCACAACACCCGGTGGTTATGTGAATGTTTTTTTTTTTGCAGGCCCACTGTGGATCGTCCTAGTGGCCGACGCCGACGGCTTCGTGCCCCTGATGTTCAAGCCCAAAGATGAGCTTACGGTACGCAACGGCAAGCGCAAATCTACGCTGTGCACCCTCGGGAGCTCCGAGACCTCCGGCCCATCAAGTCCGGCCCCCTGCCACAACACCACAACGGAGGCCTCCACATAGTTTTATGGACTTAAACCACTTGGTCAATAAAGCAGTTTTAACACTTCACTTTTTGTTTCACTTGTTGTTTATGGGATAAAATCAAAAAGTCACAATGTACTCTGAATTGCCAGATGATGTGCAATTTGGCTCCCTAGTGGCTATGAGCAGTATAGAGCATATTTTTTTGTTTTTTTACAATTTTCTTCATAAATTCATGGATGGATGGCGAAACCCTGCCACGAAAAATCCGCAAGTAAGGGTTATACTGTCCTGCATTAACATATAGCTGCCACGAGGTGGCAGCAAATTACTCCTTTTGTCGAAATGAAGCTTAATTTGCTGCAGCACCAAAACTATACTATGACTGCTTGGGCCTAAGCACAAAAATAGTGAAGAGGTGATTTTTTTTTTTTAGCAGGGATAAGTTAGGTTCCCGAAAATTCATCTCCTGTTAACATAGCCCGCTGCTGTGGCCGCCTTAGAGAGCTTCGTTGTTTACCGAAGAAACATGCTAGGAGAAGTAGCATCCATTTTTACAGGACTTAAAAAATTTCAGATTAAAAGTGACATACTTTTGCTGTTTTCCAAATATATCTAAGTGCGTGTGTGTATTTGTGAATTAACTTTGTGACTTTTTTTCGTTTGTCGCTTTATAACGTTCTTGCCGTTGACTTACGTTCGTTTACGAGCAACATCAACCACATTCAGTATGGCGGCGAAGTTGACGTCCTTGTTTCTGTCGTATTTCCGGGTGACCCCCCCCTTCCCATCCTTTCAACTCTGACGTGGCTTTCCGCGGACTGGGAATCACGTGGTAGCTCCGTGGGCCGCCGCAATTGGCTGAAACTTCAAACGTGTTTTGGCTCTACGTCCCCGCCCACTGGCGGTATGTCAACAAACAGGTGGCCATAGGCGGACGAGTCGTATCAACACAAGAAACCCAAAAAATATATAACAACAACAACATAAGGTGGGATTTAAAGTCAGAACGAGGTGAGGATCAAAATTCACTAAACTTTCTTACATTGGTTTTGATCAGCGGTGGGAGTCAGGGTCATCATGGCTTAAACAAGACGTCGGCAAAATTTTTAAGGTTGGTTGCTTCATTAGATGAGGAGGAAAAAAATAATAATTAAAATAAAGTGTATGTAAAATATTTTTTTAAATATAATAATAAAAAACTTTTTGAAATACAATTCTGATTATTTTATTTTTAAATTAATTATAATTAACAAAATATTTGATTAAATATTTGTTCTTAAATGTGTATATATAATTTTTTTTTCATTCATTTTATTTTATTATCTAGACTAAATTTTATTATTGAATAAAATTAATTATTGGGATTGGAGGGCAATGCAACAGGTTGTAATTGTTTTGCTGCTGGATCTTTTTTGAGGTTTCACTGGATATGGTGGTGTGATAATTTAGTTTTTTGTTTTTATATTGTTTGTTGTTTATGTTTGATGACTACTTGTTGAGATTTTTTATCTCATTGAGGCTTTCCTAGTTTAACAATTAAAACATATATTTTTTTAAATTGTCAATTCAAATCGAAATACATAAAAATCAAATGTGAATGTTAAATTGACATTTTTTTTATTTTTGTCCAATCAGATTTCACCCACTATGTGTTGTCATGCCAATTTAATCTGCACAGGTCTTTCAGAATTGGTAGTGCTAGCCCATGTAACTTCAAACTATACAGTGAGAGTGACTTAGCTGACCTAATGATCAATACATGGTAACATTCACTAACATCATATAAAACACGCTAATAATGCAGTCTGATGCAACAAGTAATGGCAAATGCTCACTGGGCACCTACAGTATACTTGTGTGTCACTACTCATTTTGTCATTAACGCACCCAGCCGAATGAAATTTATAATCCGGTGGTAACACACGACCGACTGAATCTGTTTACTGATTTAGTGGCCAGGCCAAAGCCATGTCTAATATATATCTATATTTTATTTACTTAAATTTCAATTTGTTTTGTTATGTTACTAGATATTGTGAACTGCTCCAGATGATGTACGTGGCGCATTGAAGTTTTTCTTTCATAGTGATGTGATAGTGGTGGTATTCAAAGATGGAATTCATTTTTTTTCCAGGAGGTGATGCCTCAACTGACATTGTCGGCAGCCATGCAACTGGTATTGCTGCTGTCGGCCTTCCCGGCTCAGTACTTTATCCACAAATGGTGTGGAAACACAGCAGAGGAGCGCCTTCGTGCGTCCTCACAGTAAGCAACACACACTAAATTTTCACATGCAGATACAAAAGTATCGGACATTTTCTGTACGGAATATTAGAAGTAATTATCTGATATTAAATGTAGTGAAGTATTGAAAGTAAAAATGCTAAAAAAAAAAAAAAGTTAGGGGTTGGGATTGTGTTTGTATTTACGTAATTTTAATGGATTTAGTGTACTTCAGGGGTTATTGTTGAATAATTGGAATGAGAGACACAGACACATGTGCACTCACAAAGACTTCCTGTTTTCTAGCATCTAATTTTCATGAGCTCCCCATACCAGTTTCCCTTCCACTTTAGTACAGGCAGGACTATATATCTGCTTTGTGCACCACAGTTTTGGCAGCCATTATTGTCAACAAACAAAGTCTGCAAATTTTATTTTGGGAAATTGTATTGGACTAAAAGTATACATTTTATTTAGGAAATTAAAGTTGCCAGAAAGAAAAAAAAAAAAAAAAGCACCTTTCCAATAAGTAGTTCTTGACATCCCAAAATCTTGCTTTTTCTTGGCTGAGGTAATAAAAACACATTCACTACTAAGTGTGGTGGTGTTGCATTCAAGGTTAATTCAAGAGTGGAAAGAGTGGAGCGGTTCTCACCTGGACGTTTCTGTGTGGCACGAGTGGACCATGCGGCAGATTTCCAAATTCTGGTGGGTACTTGGAGGAACATGCGACATGCCGGTTTCCTACAGCACCTGAACTCACCTCGGTGCCTTTTCACGAAGGTCTGCGCTCGGTCTGGACGCTGATGAGGAGGACATGTCGGACACCATGAACAAGATGATGTATGACAACGACCAGGGATTCTTTGGAGGTTTGTGCCTGCACGGTAGTACCTTGATTTACAAGTGCCCCAATTGAAGTTTTCCCAATTCACAACATCAATCCACCATCGGTTCACATGGTTACCTTACAGTGAAAGTTTGTTTTTTGTTTGTATCTTCCGGGTTTTTTTTTTTCACAAAAACAATTCAAACGAGACAGCCAAAGGGCTTTTCGTAACAAAAGCATTCATCCTATCCCTAGCGAATAGCGGGGGTCCATTGTACATACTCTGTGTCTGGTGCCAAAACTTGACCAGACAAACAAGCATTCACACTCATTTTCACACCTCACTTTCACACCGAAAGACAATTTAGGCTGGAGTCTCCAATTAACTTAAGAAGCAAGTTTTTCGGAATGTGGGAGTAAGCCGAACTACCCGGAGAAAACCCACACAAGCACAAAGGAGAACATGCAAATTCTGCACAAGGCCAGAATCGAACCCCCAACGTCAAAACTGTCATGCAGACGCGCAAGCCACTGCTTCACCGTTCCACCTGTGATAAGAGTCCAATAGCTAAATGTTTGTGTTTCTGTCACCACAGCGTCTAAAGCGGTGCGCAGTCCACGGCCGCCTTACGTCTTCCTGCGGGTGGGCGAGGTGGTGATGGAACGTAAAGGCCACCGGGTCGGCGTGGTGGTGAGCTGGGACACCGAGCTGAGGGCCCCCGCTGAGTGGGTGGACAGGGTGTACAGTGGAACGAAGGTCAGTCGCCGTGACTACTGAGTTAAAAAAATAAATGTTTTAAAACCAAAGCGAAAGTAGCTAAAAGGGAAAGTGACTGCTTGATGAGCTTTTTAGCCGTGACAGCGTTGGAAGCTACGTTCATGCTGCATTTGTGAAAACTGGGACATAAGAAACACCCGACTTTATGAGCATTTTCACAAATTAGTGGTACATTAGTAGCAGTTGTTTGAAGGTTTATACTACATGCTAATTTCTGTTAGCCCGTTTGTAGCTGTTCCTCAGCTCAATGAACAGGTGAGAAGTTTTCAGACATCAGTTCTAAGATCGGGCCGAAATACAGTAAAACATACAACTATCTTTGTTTAGGCACAGAGAATATTACCTCGCTCTGCTTTCCAAGGAGCTAAGCAAACATTCAAAACCTTCAGCTCTGACATTGCCAAAGGTTTCCTACCTTGTGTCCTGAAGCTCCTCTTTCCAAAGTCTCAGAGAGCATTAGTTTCTCCTTGAGACTACGACTCTATGTGCCCATCACCTTGAAAGAGTTTTCCTGTTAGCATTAAGCTAGCAGACTTCCGTTAGACGAAATTTTATGGCTTGGTTAAACATAAATGTTTGTTTTATGTGTCAGTTTTACAGTCAACTTCAAGTGACAAACGGCTTGAAGCAAGCACGTTTTGCTTCTTATTTACTGTGCGAGGAAAGGAGTCTTTGTTTCCTCAAAGTGATGTTATACGATATTCTGCCATTTCTGGACAGCAAGAGAGTATGAACAGGGGCTGATGAATCCTTTTAAAAACGTGTTTGAAGCGTTCGAGAGGGGTAAAACTATTAAACGGTCTATTCAGTAGACTCTCTTGCATGTGGCTTTGGAATGCATCCCAAGCGATAAACGGGGGTTTAATCTACAAACATCTTTTTCGTCAGGCAGTATCTGAACAACTTGAGTTGACACACACTTGTATGATATGATGACATATGTTGACATAACCCATGATATACGGTATGTTTGGATTAACTGTTAGGATGTGGCTGCAGAGAAGACTCCTCATTACAAAGTTCTGTTCAGCGGGCCAAGACCGAACCATGTAGTGGTGGCCTACCTGCCGCAGACTCAACTCAGACGCATCACGAGAACCAAAGTAGGAGCACAAACACAACACACGCAAAAACCCAAGACAGGCACGCAAGAAATACACAAATAGACGCAAGACGAAGACACACAGGCAAAAGACACGCACATACAGAAAACACACAAGACGCAACACAAGACAGGCACATAAGAAACACGAGCACCCGACACAGGTATTCAATTACAGCATTCCCCTGCTATTTGCCAGGCATAGGGAAGTGACACTCCCTGTTAAAATTGTCAATAGAAGCTACAAGCTGGTGGCAAAGCACAACCTTTGTGTCAACCAGAACAGGCCCGTCAGGGGAGCCGATCTGGCCCGTGGGGGGTAGAGAACGCATTGACTGCAATTTCTCAATAAAAGTAACTGTAACTAATTTGGTCCACTGGAGGTCGCACTGACAACCACTCAAATGACCACTTAAAAGGACATTCTGAAATTGGCTTTTACTTTGACTGCTTTGATTGGACACCTGACATTAATGCACTTGTGAGGCTAAAACGTGCTAAATTTAAGGAGCAAACCACGACACAAAATATGTGAGACATGCACATTACACACACAGTTACAAGACATACACGCACACAATTTGCGTTATATTGACTGTGATGTGTTTTCAGCCAAACATTGCCATCTTGGAGAACTACTTCACTCATTTTGACGGCGACCGCTTTGTGCCTCTACCGTGGCTGAAAAAGATATTTCCCGAAGACGACATCGACAATGACTGAACGTCGTGGCTCCTGAGATGATGACGATTATTCCAGTTTAGCAGGAGCTCATTCGAATGTATCAAGCGACAACGCAGTACTGTGTACAAGTCTTAGCCACCATTACCTTTTTAATCAAACGGCAGCCATTTTGTCATAACCGTAAAATACAGTGGAAACTCAAACTAGGTACTCATGAAAACAGAACTTTTTAACATTCTTAATGTCCTCAACATTATTGTCGAATAACAAAAGTGTTAACTCATATCGTACATTCATTCTTTTAACATTCTT